>NC_138769.1:695277894-695565394 GCF_965119305.1 Pelophylax lessonae
AACAGCATCAATTTAAGTGCAGCTTTAAGGTTTACACCGTGTTTAATATAAGTATTGCACTCACAGAAGATAACAAGTAAGTGTAGGCAGACCACCCTGTAACTGAGTCATCCAGGTGGAGAGCTATGTTCCAGGGCATCCCATTTTCCCAGCCTTGCCGTTGGTGTCTGGAGCTCCAAGGTTGGGAGGCAGGTACAGCTCAATTGTCACTGGAAGCGGGGGGCAGGGGGGCATAACATTGGCACGCGTTCTGACTTCTGAGCTTGCATGCTCCTTCCTCAGGCCCCCACAGAGCTGCTTCTAACTGTGCTACAGGTAGTCTTTCTCCAAGTGCCTTCCATTTTTGGTCCCAAGTACACCTGGATCATTGTCCCAATATATGAACTGTCACACCATCTACTCACCCATTTCTTCAGGCACTGGACTCAAACACCTCCGAGTGTTATTAGTTATAAATGTGCCCCTGTCACACATAGCTACCCCCTCCTGAGCGTTTTACAATCCTCCCTCCTCTTGTGTTGGTGGGGAGAGAATTTGTGCTAAGAGGGGGAGTTTGGAGGGGAAATGATTGTGCTGGGAAGTGATATTTGGGGGAGGGACTTGTTGAGTAGCCTTAGATTGACTGCCAGTATCACCAGGTCCCACTGTTCTATCTTGATATACCTGGTGACATTTCTAAAGTGGATCAGGTCATTTTTCAGTCCCATCATCCCATCCAACAGGTCTGCCAGGAGCATCCCAACCCTGTCTTCACAATTGAACCCGTTTGTTGCTCTGTAATATACGTTTCTATGACAATATCCCCCCGGACAATATCCCCCCGGACAATATCCCCCCTGGACAACATCCCCACGGACAATATCCTCCCTGGACAATATCCCCCCTCTAACCCTAACCCTATGTCCAGGGGGATGTTTTCCAGGGGGATATTGTCCCGGGGGATATTGCCCGGGGGATGTTGTCCCGGGGGGGGGGGGATATTATCCGAGGGGATGTTGTCCCGGGGGGATTATTTTCAGGGGGATGTTTTCCGGGGGGATATTGTCCCGGGGGATATTGCCCGGGGGATAATGTCCGGGGGGATTATGTTCAGGGGGATGTTTTCCGGGGGGATATTGTCCCGGGGGATATTGCCCGGGGGATAATGTCCGGGGGGATTATGTTCAGGGGGATGTTTTCCGGGGGGATATTGTCCCGGGGGATATTGCCCGGGGGATATTGTCCGGGGGATATTGTCCCGGGGGATAATGTCCGGGGGGATATTGTCCTGATACCGTAATATACACTATTTTGGAGCCAGGTTTGGATTCCTTTTAACTTTTAATTTGGAAATTCAAAATTGAGGTTCATGAATTTTAAGGAAGTTTGGCTCCACCACAACTGATTGAATTTTTCCAAAGTTCAGGCTTCAAAGTTCAGGATCGGCCAAGCAACTAGCCTTTTTTTTTAGAAGGCGAAATTAGAAATTAGGAAAAGCAGCCTCCATATCTTTTTCAGTTTGGTTCTCCTTTATTCTCTACAAGCTTCCCTTACCTTGACTTTCATTTACGACAGAGGTGGTTCTGAATACCTGAAAGAGGATTTCCATTTCCTCCTCATTTCCTATTGAGTTTACTTTGATTGTGATCAGGGATATTTCTTCTGTACTGTATCTCTACATGCCATTTGTGCCCCCACATAAAAAATAATGAGCCAACTTATATTTGATGTATGAAGGTAATTATCTCTGTGATGAAAACATTACATGAACCATTTCTGGCTTTCTTGTCAAGAAATAATTTCAAGGTTCCATATTTAACATACTCATACTGGAAATGAATTACAAAGCTTGAAGCTTGCCAAAAGCTTTACCATACACACAGCTGTTATATTTATTTCAACAGTTCATAATTTTAGGGAGAATTTTGCAACATTATTCAAGGTCCAGGGCACAGAGCAGGGGTCAGGAGGAGTAGCTGCTCCGGTGCAGTACTTTTATTTGTGTGGGGGAGCGCCCCATGTTACCGAACACTGCTCATCACATTTGAGAGAAACAGTCCACGCAATACTCCAGCTGAAAGTAGATGTGCCCATAGCAGTGATCACTGTTTCCCCTCAGCGGTCTGCAGAGCTCCCCCCAGGCCAGGGCTGGTGCTAGACTATTTTGCGCCCTAGGCAAGACCAGTTTCTTGCACCCCCACCCCAAAAAAAACTGTACATATTGCCCCCCCTTTAACCCTATACCCCCTTCCTGTATACACTGCCCTCTTTAATCCTACACCTCCCTTCCTGTACACACTGTCCCCCTTTCCTGCACACTGCCCCCTTTAACGTTACATCCCCTTCCTGTACACAATGCCTTTGTTTAACCCTACACCTCCCTTCTTGTACACACTGCCCCCCCTTCCTGCACACTGCCCCCCTTTAACACTACACCCCCTTCCTGCACACACTGCACCCCTCTCTAGAGGTGACATCCAACGGGGATGAGGAGGTGACAGGAGAGGAATGTGGCACTGGCCATAGCTGCGTCCCCTAGGTGGCAGTGCGCCCTAGGCGGCTGCCTAGTTCGCCTAGTGGTAGCACCGGCCCTGCCCCAGGCCAGCATAAAGATGCCAGAGGTCGGAGACCTACTCCATCCTCTAACCTCCACCAAGACCAAGCTGTTTTGTAAACCTTCCCTGCCCCCGGCAATACAGATTTACTGAAAGAAAAGACAGAGAAGATGTCTTGGTCAGCTAGGTATGGTGAATGCATGCTTCATGTGTGTATGTATGTGTATGCCTAATAGGGGATATTGTTTTTCTATGAATAAAGAGGGTGGAATGAATCCCAGAGGCTGCTGTGACTATGGTATACTCCTGACCCCTGCAATAAGTTCCTTGGGCTGTATGTTATTTTTATGCCTGATCCCTGCACTCTTTACGTTACCCCTTGCTAATCCCTACACTCTGTATGTCACAGAATCCTGATCCCTGCATGCTGTATGTTAAGTACTCATGACCCCTGCAGTCTGTATGTTACCCACTCCTGACCACTGTTCTTTGTATGTTACCCACTTCTGACCCTTGTGTATGTTACTTTTTACTCCTGACCTCTGCACTCTGGGTATGACAATCAGGCCCACACATCAGGCAAGGGTAAGACAATTAGGCTCCATTCACACTTGTGGGATTTGACATGCAACTTTGTGTGTAACCTACTCCTGACCCCTGTACTTTGATGTTACCCTGTTCTGACCCCTGTGTATGTTACTTTTACTCCTGACCTCTGCACTTTTAACGTTAAATATTCTTGAGCCCTGCATTCTGTGTGTTACTCACTCCTGACCCCTGTACTTTGATGTTACCCTATTCTGACCCCTGTCGACATTACTTTTACTCCTGACCTCTGCACTCTGTAAGTTAAATACTCTTGACCCCTGCACTCTGTGTGTTACTCACTTCTGACCCCTGTTATTTGTATGTTAACCACTTCTGATCCCTGTGTATGTTACTTTCACTCCTGACCTCTGCAATTTGTATGTTAAATACTCTTGACCCCTGCAATCTGTGTGTTACCCACTCCTGACCCCTGTTATTTGTATGTTAACCACTTCTGATCCCTGTGTATGTTACTTTCACTCCTGACCTCTGCAATTTGTATGTTAAATACTCTTGACCCCTGCAATCTGTGTGTTACCCACTCCTGACCCCTGTACTTTGTATGTTACCCACTTCTGACCCTTGTGTATGTTACTTTTACTCCTGGCCTCTGCACTCTGGGTATGACAATCAGGCCCACACATCAGGCCCACACATCAGGCAACTGTAAAACAATTAGGCTCCGTTCCATTATGTGAAGTCTCTGCAAGTCGCGCCGAAGTCGCGGTGCACAGCGGTGCACGCGACTTCAAAGGTCACCCCCCGAAGTCGTGTCGCCTCAATGTGAATGGGCTCTTAGACATGCAAATTGCAGAGAGGAGTCACAGTTTGGCCACTTTGCCCTGGATGGCTTTGTCCTGGCACTGCTAAACAAACACCTGTGGCAGTCAGAGAAGAGTCAAACTTCGTAAAAAAATATGGACAGCATCATATGTTGACAGCAAATTCCGTTCTCTCAGGTGTAAGCCAATAAACTTAACAGCTTGTTCTATTATAGATTATTTCCTGCTTTATATCCTGTAGGAACTGAGATAGATCATTCCAGGACACTCTGTGAAATGACTAAAGTACTAATGGAGTAACGAAATAGCCTGAGCAATACTAGAATTGTAATAAGAAATTTTAAGCTTTTGGCTTAACATGGTAAACAATACCTCACATAAAAAACAAAACTTTCACTGCAATAAACTTAAAGTAGATTTAAAGTCCTCTAAGTCCTCATGTACACTGCAGCTGATAAACGGATGTTTAGGAGCAGTTGGGGCGTTTTTTCAGCAGCTCCTGAACTCTCCTCTATGTTATCCTATCTGTCCATGTACACTGAGACATTTATAGTCAGTTTAAACAAAATGCATTCAGATGGAAGTTTATTGGCTTTTGAAACGTTAAAGTCTTGTACCAGCGTGCAAACGCGTCTAAACGCAGTAACTTGCATTAATAAGCGTTTCGTTTATAGGTGTTTTCAATGGGGATACGTTTCTTACCATTTTACATTGTAAAAAAGCTTCTAAACGCAAATGTGGCATGTAAACGCAGCAAAACTGATGTTTTTAGTCGTCGGTTACTAGCTGTCAAGTTCCAGCGTTCAGGAGAGGTTTTCAAACGTATCGTGTACATGAAGCCTGAATGTACAACATGTGTTTGCTAAGAACTCTGTATCATAAGAAATTTCCATTTTTTTTAAATGACATACTAGTTTTCACCCTTTTTCATCTTTTGCACTGCTGATCCTCTGAAGCCTTTTGCCGCCTTTTCATGCCTACATAGACTCCAGCGATCGCCGCATGACATTTTTACTAACGATGACAACAGGGAACCATCCTATATAATGTGTGTTTAACCACTTGCCTATCGGGCACTTTCACCCCCTTCCTGCCCAGGTTGACTTTGAGCTTTCAGTGCTGTCGCACTTTGAATGACAATTGCGCGGTCATGAAACACTGTAACTATATGAAATATTTATCTTTTTCTTTTTTTTTTTTTAGACAGATAGCGCTTTCTTTCGGTGGTATTTATTCACCACTTGTTTTTTTTTTTATTATTATTATTTTTTTTAAACATTTTCCTTTTCTGTTATAAAATTTTGAAAAAGGGGGTCACTATCCCAAGGAAGTGCATTGTGGCTGGAGGATATACAGCCACAGTGGGAGCCTAACCGTAGTGGAGTATACCACAGAGGGACGCCTTCCATTCCCAGGGAGAGTCTACCAGCACCCAGGAAAGGTTCCTTTCAAGCACGATTGGTCCTAGTGCCGTAAGGCATATAGGACCCACGCCGTCTGGTGATTTGGCAATTCATTTATTTCTACAGCGAAAGGATTGTTTAAAAAAGAAAAAAAGAAGAAGCACTTGGCACTTTATTTATTGTTTTATTTGGACTGTTCACTCACAATTTTTTCATATATTTACTTAATTTTCAGCAAGTTTTTTTAATTGTTATATTTATATTTTATGCACATTTAATATTGAATTTTCAATGTACACATATATATCATGCACGCATAATAGTTTATGAATACGCCTTTGGCTTTAATTATTATCACTTGTCATATATTTAGCAAGCGCTATACGTTATCACATTTTGTGATCACTTTTTTTTCACCAGCACTCGCACTTTTATATAGCAGCTGCACAATAATATATCATTTAGTTATTAATAAATTCACTTATTTAAGCACACTAGGTCTTCTCATAGACCTCTCTCCTTTGGCGCGGGAAATATACACAGTATATTGTCTCTTCATAAAATTTTGTAAATAACTAATTTTTCTTCTTCACTGATGTGCGCTGATGAGGCTAACCTGATGGGCACTGATAATCTGCACTGATAGCCTGCATTGATGGGCACTGATAAGGCTGCACTGATAGGCTGCATTGATGGGCACTGATAAGGCTGCACTGATGAGGCTGCACTCATGGGCACTGATAAGCTGCAGTGATGGACACTGATGGGCACTGATGAAGAGGTACTGATGAGGCTGCGCTGATAAGGCAGCACTGATGGGTACTGATATGCTGCACTGATGGGCACTGATATCTGATATGCTGCACTGATGGCCACTGATATCTGATATGCTGCACTGATGGGCAATGATATGCTGCACTGTTGGACACTGTTCGGCACTGATGGGGCTGCACTGATATTCAGGACACTATTGATCATTGCCCTGATTATCAGTGTAAATGTGCTTTGTCACAGGAAAGCCGGTTATCGGCTTTCCTTTCCTCACACACTGACCGCCCCGAGGAAAGGAAATTCCAGTAACTGGCATTAGTTTACAAGGGATCAGCTGTGATTGGACACAGCTGATCACATGGTAAAGAGCCAATGTTATTGTCTCTTTACTCACATTGGTGATGTGCTGTATCTGAGGGACACAGCTCACCATTGATCACTGTGCTGCGCTCCCTCAGGGGCGTGCACGCTCTACGTGACCGGGAGGATGTCATATGACGTCCACCCGGAAGAGGAGACTCCTGTGCGGGCATCAAACTGCTATAGGCCGGGCGGGAACTGGCAAACAACCACTCGTAGTCTCCAATGGAAGCTCATATAAAAGGGTGACAACAAAAAAGCACAATAAGGAGACAGAAACAGAGCGTTGTCTCCTTTAAATGGGAAGTGCCTATTGAAGGACCTTATTGGCAGGATCAGCAATTATTTTAATGAAATCTGCAGATTTTGAAAGAATGAAAAGGACTTTTGCAATGACATAACCATGTAAATATATACTGCATATAGAGAGAGTTTAGTTTATCTCTACTTTAAGGTTATTGCTAGATAGACCTGCCATTAAACCTCAGGCACTGTGCAGACTTCTTAAGAAATAATTTAAAAAGCAAGGTGTTATCTCTGGACAACTTTTGCTGCAATCGCAGTACTGTTGTCATGGTTGCAAGATAGATCATTAGGATTTATATTTTCTTGGCTGTCCTAAGAAATATGAGCTGGCTGCAAAATACAATGGAAATATAAAGAATATTAAATTACAAAACGGCTAGTGTAGCAATTATAATAAATATATATATTTATTTATTTATTTTAACAAAAGAGGAGTTTTTTTTACCTTAAAGCTCACATTACAATATAAAATGAAAAAAAGTTATTGTAATAAAAAATGTGTTAATAATGTCAAAAATATATACTGTGCAATAATAAAGATGTATCATGTAGTCATTCTGCATGACCTTCGCCGCAAACTGACCGACTCCAGGGTGCCTCTAATCCCCTTGCCTGTACATTGCTGGCATACATGCTCTGCTTATTCTTTCTGTGTTCCTTCTCCCTAGTGATCCATCCCTGCTGTCTAGGGATATACTAAACACAGCACCCGGGGCATCTATTTATACGTCTGTCTTGGTGTGTGCGTATATATATATATATATATATATATATATATATATATATATATGCAGTGCACTGTATATATATTTTGAAAGGACGAGATGCTGTCATTCTGAGCAGATAGGAAAATGTGACAAATGATTCGCATTTAGGGTAAGTGCAACGTTTCAGATTACTGTTTCTAGGCAGAGAAAGCTCTGTATTTGGCTTTCTCTGGATTTTGTGGCTTTGGATCACAACGTCCAGCCCTGTGTCTTGGTTTTGCTAGACACCTTCAACCTAGCTGAGTACGCTGGTGTGCAGGGTCGTTATATACTCAGGTCTAACGCTGGATACACACTATATAATTGTCTTAGATTTTTTTTTCCTTTAGCCTTACCAAAACCATATAATATGAGGTCAGACCTAAACACTTTCAATTTGTATGCAGTCAGGCCGGCCCTTGCACTACAGAGTTGAAGGTAAATCTAAAGCCCCGTACACACGATAAAAAATTCGGCTGGGAATTTTCGTCCGATTCTGCCGATTTTCGGATTGTTAGTATGATGCTTCCGTCAACCAACTCTGACTTTTCGGCCGAAAAAATTGTGGTGTGTAGGTTATATAATTTTTGTCGTCCGTCAACACACGTCCGATTTTTGTATCATTAGTACAGATTTCGACAGGGAAAAATCTTATGAGCAAGACTGGGCATGCTCAGAGAAGAAAGAACACAAAGAAAGCAATCCAACACATGACATCACTTCTAAAATAGAATTCTGTCATACGGGAAAATTCGTGTGCAGTCTAGAGCACATTCCAACCAACAGACACCACTCTGGACAAAAGACGGACGACCGGTCGGCGGAAATTCGTTGCGTGTGTACGAGGCTTAAAGGACTTCTACCAACAAAAGTTGTATAGAGTGTATCCAGCTTAAAGCCCCATACACACGTTCAGATAATCGGACGACTTATCGTTTGCATTTTGTTGCATGATACTAACATCGAATTCAACAATGCGTACAAACCGTATGATTTCTGTCGTACGATTCGGGAAGAGCTTCCTGGTTGCGTAGTTACGTATCAGATGGTGAAAAACAAGAACAATGGCAGCCAGGCTTTTTCCGTGCTATTTTAGTGTTTCTGATCATGCGCGGTCTTTGTCGATCGATTTTTAGCGGACGCATAGTGTACTGATGAAACGATTGTGTTTCGCAGGGCTATCGTTTGACAGAAGTTTTCCTGTTTGTCCTTTCGGATTTTGTTGGACCAACTGTCGCGATCGGCTGTCGAAAGCTGTGTACTAAGGATTCAGATTATTGTGCGATCAGGTCGAAAGCGAGTTTTACCGTACGATTATCGGAACGTATGTACGGGGCATTAGGCTGGCCATACATGTTCAATTGACTTGTACATTTTTCCTTATAAACCATATAATATGAGGTCAAAACCAAACAACTTTCAATTGTATCCAATTAGGCAGGCCCTTGTACTACATATAAAAAAAGGGAGAGAATCTGCGCTCGGACAACAAGAAATTAAAATAAAAATGAGGATCACTGAAGATAAATGTGAAGGCAGCCAACTAAATGATAGATTACAAATCACATAGGCATATATAGAAGGTGTAGTAGCGCCAAACACTGTAACTAATAACAATATTATTAAACAATGTGGAGTGTCCACAGTAAGTCCCAACAGTCCAAGAGAGATGAGAAGTTGTGGAGACCAATTCCCAGTATCAGAGCCGTGCGGATGAAAAGAAGCCAACACCCAAGCGTGGAAATATGCCAACTGCTTACCAGATATTAGATGGATATGGGCGATGCAATAAACTCAAATTGGGCCATCAATCACAGACAGTGCCAACGGTATAACTCATCAATTCCCAGTGTCTCAACAGATCATGGTTAAGGGCAATGAAGGCTCAAATCGTAACACCAGATAGAGTAATGATCTCAGCAATATTCAATTCACCTCAAAAGAAAGGGGCAGGACATAGTGCAGACTGTACAAACTCAAGTTTAATAAATGCATAAAAATATACTCACACAAGGGTGAATGTATACAGGCATAGTAGATGGGTAAAAACCGCGGTATTGGTGGCGTGCTGCTCGTTCCGGATCACCTGACGCGTGTCGTCAAGGAAGTGACATCATCAGAGGTGGACCGGATGTCAACGGCAGCACGCATATATAAGGACAAACTGGAAATGACGTATGCGGATGTAAACCGCAAGTGCGTTCCACTTGGTCATCAGCCGGAACCGGAAGTGACGCACGCGGAAGACGTCCGTCAATGCGTTCCATCGGGTTCCACCGGCCGGAGATAGCCTATGACAGCTATGATAAGTTTCTGTAGCCATAATTATGAAAGTGATTGTGTGCTCAACCAACCAGACACAATTACTCTAAACAGCCGGTGCCGATAGGACAAAAAAGGAAGAAAAAAACTACCAGCATGAACAAAAACAGAGATCAAGTGAAAGGCACATTGGAAAACAGAACAGTTGCATGCTATGCAATATTCTCTATGCAAGAGAAGATCTATACCTCTCAAATAATAAAAAATGCCATTAAACACATATAACACTGGATATGAAATTAGCCCACTCAAGGTCATAAAAATATCCCATAAATGATAAAACATTGTAAAAGAGGACGGAGGATATTAATGCTACCTAAGACGGATATAAAGTAACAGCATCAAATATCCACACCGTCCCAAACTTCATAAAATGACAAATACTGACTGTAAAAAAACTAATGAAATAAAATAAGATAAAATACATCACTAAAAGATCCTCAGAAATAATGATGTCCAAAATAATTAACTGTTATTAATGTAACAGTTCACATCCCACTCAACATTCAACCCCCATGGAGAGTAAGTCCTCATATTGAAAATCCACCGAGTTTCGAGACGGGAAATTTCCCGGTGGACATGGCTTTCTCTCCAATGGGGGGTGAATTTGTCGATCCCCCAGATCTTAGTACCCACAGGGTTTTTGTCGTGGCAATTGGCGTAATGCCTTGAAACGCTGTGGTTGGGAAAACCCTTTCTGATATTTTTGATATGTTCCCTCACCCTCATTGTCAATGTCCTCTTGGTGCGGCCTATATATTGTAGGCCGCACGGACATTGCAGGAGGTAGACCACATTATTGGAGGAACAACCAATGAAGGGTTTGATGGGGTGTGTCTTGGAGGTAGCCGTAGATGTAACCTCGCAGAATTTCCTTTTAATGTCCTTTTATATGCGTGCTGCCTTGTACTACATAGTTTAAGGTAAATATAAAGGAAAATTGTATAAGAGGATTGAACATGTATGGCCAGCCGGAGGATAGCACAGAGCTCCCAGTTTGGAGACAGCTCCCAGTGGGGAGACGAAAGGTATCATCAAGGGATCAGAGGTCCCAGCCAGAAGCCAACAGTCTCAGTTCCAGGAGTCAGGTCTGCTCCTATCAGGTTATCAGGAGATCCCCATTCCATTGGCCAGAGGTGGGCCATGCAGCAGGGCGCTGTGACTAGTGGCTAGAGAGCCAAGTATCCAAGAGAGTTGGACAACACAGTCTGAGAGACTAGGAAGAGGTACAGCGTGGTACTACAGTTGAAGCTGAGTGAGCTCATGAGCCAGGTGGCTCAGCATTTTCCCATGCTTGTACCCTGCTGAAGCTGAAAAAGATCCCCTGCGTAGGAAGTCATTTGTTTGTAAACTTTTGCTTTGTTTTAAATAAAAGTGGGCATCCAAGGCCCTCAAAAATAGTTCTTGATTGACGTGAACTTACTTGACAACACATCTACCACTGAGCTAAACATCCCCCATATCACAATAAATATATATATATATAGTACTCAGCATAAATGAGTACACCCCTTTTGAAAAGTAAGATTTTAATCAATACTTCAATGAACACAAGAACAAATTCCAACATTTTGACAAAGCTGAGTTTCATAGAACATTTGTTTAACTCATTACATGAAAGTAAAGTTAATAATGGAAAGTTTGCAACAATGTTATAGAACTTAGCAAACATGAATCCTATTGGATTTTTGAGTTAGGTACACTTCAGCCCAAAGGCCATAATATTGAGTTTGATTTAAATTGTTTTATTTCCAATTATTAGATCCTTGTACTATGACCACTAGGTGGGTTATATTCCTTTTATATAATTTTTTTTTTTTTTCCAAAAAGCTTTATTTGAGAAATGTGCATAAGAGAAAAATGAGAACAACAGTTGGATCATTCCGATCAACATTCTCGGTGCAATTGTTTATGTTTTCATCTTTATGTCAATATTCACACACTTTACGAATAGATCCTTTTTGGATAAATAGTCAAATTCATAGACTGACATATATAATCGAATGAAAATAAAAACATATTCTAATTACTTTTAATATATTTTATTATACATTTTTAGGGCATTATTTATCATTTGTCTGCACTTTGGTATCATAATGAGTATATAGCTAGGAATATATGAATATTAGTGATTCAAAATGTTTTTAAGTGCAGCGATGTGTAGTTCACGTATCCTTATAACTGATTATATGCCGTTGTCTCGCTGTGTGAAGTCGGAGTAACTTTACTATGACTACAATACAAACAAGCTGGAGACTATTTCGTTCCAGAAGCCATCACTGTGCTCCTACCCTGAAGAAGTCACGTGACTAGTGACATAACGCGTAGGAGGGGCCTGTGACGTCACATCCAGTGTCACAGTGACCCGTGTTGGAGACTAGGCAAGCTGAATCCGCTCTTAGTATCTGTCAAGCTTGTTTCTGTGTGAAAAGATTTTAAGGCGATACACAAGGCCTTCTTATCCACTTAAGCCCCGGAAGATTTTACCCCCTTCCTGACCAGGGCCTATTTTGCGATTCGGCACTGCGTGATTTAACGGACAATTGCGCGGTCGTGCAACGCTGTACCTAAACAAATTTGACGTCCTTTTTTTCCCACAAACAGAGCTTTCTTTTGGTGGTATTTGATCACCTGTGGCATTTTTTGATCATGCGCTATAAATAAAAAAGAGCGTCAATTTTGCAAAAATAACAATATTTTTCACATTTTTATATGAAATTCCCCCCAAAAAATATGTAAAAATCAAAATTTTTTGACATTTTAGGCCAATTATTTTTATGCTACATATGTTTGGTAAAAAAAATTGCAAAAAGTGTATTTTGATTGGTTTGCGCAAAAGTTATTGCGTTTACTAACTAAGGGAAAGATTTTTGTCATTTTTGTTGTTTTTCTTTTAACGAGTAATGGCGGCGATTTGCAATTTTTTTTGCGGGACTGCGACATTGCAGCAGACAGATTGGACCCCTAACTGACATTTTTGACACTTTTGGGGTTACCAGTGACATTACTACAGTAATCAGTGCTATACATATGCACTGTTACTGTAAAAATTATACTGGCAGTGAAGGGGTTAACTTCTGAGAGGGAGAGGTTAAGTGTGTCCCTAGGGGTGTGTTTCTAACTGTGATTGGTTGTGGCTTGAGGTGTAAGAACAGTGATCAACGGTCCTACATAGCAGAACCGTATGATCTCCATTCTTACACAGGGGAGAATGACAGGCGGCTTTGTTTACATTAGCCGCCTGCCTTTCTCCCAGTGTAACGGACGATCGCGAGTGCCCGGCGGACATCGAGCCTGCCGGGCACACACGCAGGGGGGTCCATGACTGAACGGGAGCGCGCTTCCGGCGGCGCGCGCTCGCTCCCCAGAGCCTCACAGGCTAGCGACGTATATCTACGTCGCTTTGCCTGTGAGGGGCTGACCGCTGCCGTAAATAGTCGTGCGGCGGTCGGCAAGTAGTTAATGTGAGTGCATTGGATACTTCGTTTTTAACTAAATACATTATAAAGCTGCGTTGCATGATGAACCCATCTTGTTTTATATGAATATGCCTATGGAGTCTGATCACTAGGACAGAGGAGGATCAAAAAGTGAAGATAAAGGAGCACTTTAAGGCTGGTTTAGCCTTCACTGCGAGTCTTTTGTTTTATCTCAGGCACCTAGAGGTGGATACCAGATGGTTGGTCACACAATCAAGAATCACACTTTATCACGGAACTTTTATAGAGCACTGTGGACCATTTTTGCACCGACGATTCACCAACTTTAATTTTAACTGTATATTGGGAGAAGATTTTTTGTTTTGTTTTATTTGTTTTTTGGTTTTGGGTTTTGTTTCTGGGTTTTTTATGTTTTTTTGAGTTTAAGTGCTGGTTCAAATTTGTGCGATGCGGGAACACTGTGAATATACACAGGACAGCCGTTGGGATTGGGACCCAGAGAACACCGGCCGGCGCTGGGTGGGTGTGTATACCAGCGGATCCCCGCCCACCTTTCAACATCCGCCTCTGTATTGGCTGGAAGGAAACCATACCTAGGTGGCGGAGAAGACCGCGGCTCCGGAGGAAGAGGCCTGTCGGATGATGCCTCGAATGCATTATCCGACATGACAGAGGCATCATCCGACAGGCCTCTTCCTCCGAAGCCGCGCTCTTCTCTCTCTCTCTCTCTCTCTCTCTCTCTCTCTCTCTCTCTCTCTCTCTCTCTCTCTCTATATATATATATATATATATATATATATATATATATATAATAATGTATGTGTATATATATGTATGTATATATATATATATATATATATATATATATATATATATATATATATATATATGTATATATATATGTGTGTGTATATATATATATATATATATATATATATATATATATATATATACATACATATACATACCAAATTTTCAACTGCCAGGCACTGGTATTTATTACGTTTTTTTTTTTTTAATCTTTCCATTTATATGAGTAGTTATATATCTATCAGTAGTGTTAACCATGCTGCCGATTTTATTTTTTTAAATCCTTTATGTATAAAAGCTCCAAATGCGGGCGCAACATCTTGCCGAAAACTCCCAACTATATGCAGCTCCAAATGTCGGGCGCATGCGCAGTTGCGTTGAAATGTGTGTGTGTGTATATATATATATATATATATATATATATATATATATAAATTGTGAGGGATTAGCTCGGTGGTAGGCGTGGATGACCCCTTTGGGGGTGCGTATTCACAGAGAGATAGCCGAGCAGTGGTTGCAAACAACACTTTGTTTTATTCATGCAATTTACTTCACACAATTGCAAGCCTCAAAACAGCCAAAATAAAATAAAACAAAATAAATCCTTGCCACTGTGGGCGGCTACCTTCTCACACACTGGAAACTATCTAATGAAGTCTGTCCCCAACCTACTGTTGGGCCGACTTGGCTGATCACACAGCAGACTCTCAATAGTCCATGTTTTATCTCTTCACATTGAACATGTCCCTTTTCTCTCTCTTCACATTGAACATGTCCCTTTTCTCTTCACATTGCACAGTTCATCTATTTCTTCCCACATAGAAACATGTTCATTTAACATGTCCCTTTTCCTCTTCATATGGAACATGTCCCTTTGTCTCTTCACACTCTTCAACATTGAACACAGTTCATTTACTTGTCTCTCCACATAGCAAGCAGTGCATTTATTTCTTTCCACATAGAAATAGTTTCTCTTCCCACCTTGAGACGATCCAAGACCTCACTTCGAGTAGTCTTCACACTGGTTACCCTCCTTAGCGCACATCACTTCAGGGGGTCTTCTCCCATGCTCACCAGCTTGTCGGGAGGCACTCATCTGTCTGTCCTCCTTTCCCAGCCCACACGGCGACAGGAGGCAGCAGTCCTTCTCCCAGGCGTCCTCAGCGTTGGGAGGCACACATCTGTCTGCCTTCCTCTCCCAGCCCACACGGCGACAGGAGGCAGCAATCCATAGACTTCCTTTGGACAAATTATAGAGGCCTTCATTTCCTCATTCCGAACAGCTGAAGGCCTTTCAACTTCCTGCTGGCTAGCTCTGTAGCCAACACCCTATAGTAATTAGTGAACTTTCTAAATCAGGTGGAAATGTATCTCCGGCCTGTGACTACATTCCCAGATTTACCTGACTTCCTGTCACATACCCCCCCCTCTTGTTTCAACCCTAGGGTTGGGACACAGATTTCCAGGCACGCATGTGTCAAGCACTGCTGACTCTCACTGATAAGCCTCCTATTATCCTCAAGCTTCCGAATGAAACTGTTTCTGTCATCTTCATTGACAGATTTCTCATAAATGTCACAGTTTGTCTCTCATCTCATATACACATTCCTCAACTGCATTTTTGGCATCATTTTGCTCCTTCTTGTTTCTGTCATCTTCATTGACAGATTTCTCATAAATGTCAGACAGCTTGTCCCTCATAACCGTCTGTCCAATCCACCATGGAGGACCGTGATACATAGGCAACTCAATTTTGCTAGTCTTAAAGTCTTCAACATTCTTAAGACGCCTCTCTCTGCAATCAACAAATGATTTCCACAAAACTTTGAGAACCTCTGCTTCACTTAGCTTTGTTCCAAGAAATGTCTGTACTTTATCAACTTTCCTTCCATCATCATATGGGTCAAAGGCAACAACACAGTTGAACCCAGCGATCTGGGTGGTATCCATTATAGACAGAGATGTATAGTAACGAAGTAGAACTACTTAAGTACTGTACTTAAGTACCGAAATGCGGTATCTGTACTTTCCTAGAGTAGAATTTTTTTCTCCTACTTCTACTTTTACTTCACTACATTTTTTCGATGATTTCGATACTTCTACTCCGATATTTTTTTTTTGTGCTGCATAGTTACTCGTTACTTTTAAAAAAACTACCACTGCCAGAACAGTAGATGGCAGGTTGCATAAAGCTCAAAAAAATGTGTATAATGTCATTTGTAAATCAGCGCATTGGAAAATAAAGGCTGTGTATAATAAAAGCTGCTATACCAAATCTTTCCAATAAAAAGAAAATATGAAACAAACAAATAAATGGTGCTACAGCGCTTAAAGTGCATCAAGAAACTACTAACAAACACAGGTTAATCATTTGAATAAATCATTTGAAATAATAAAAAACAATATGATGTTCAAACTTTTGACTTCTTTCTTTAAGAACTACATAACACAGTACTTGTACTTCTACTTTCAGTACTTGAGTAGAATTTTTTTTTCAAAACTACTTGCAATACTTAAGTAAAAAAAATGTTGAATACTTTAGTACTTCTACTTAAGTAACTTTTTCTGCGAGCACTTCCACTTCTACTCAAGTCATTTTTTGATCGAGCACTTGTACTTTTACTCAAGTAGAAATTTCGAGTACTTTATACAAGTCTGATTATAGACCTCCTCTCTGCATCAGTGAAGAAGCATGGAACTGCAACACATTCTTTTACAGGTTTCTTCAATGCACTTTCTGCTGAACTATTTGATCGCTCAAGGTCACCTAGTTCCTTTTCTCTATCTGAATTCCACATGGAATGTATCTCAAGATCACGATCAAACTTCTGCCACCTGTCTTTCACCAGTTCCATTTTGGAAATATTCCCTGAAAGGCACTTATTCATTTGCTTCACGTTTTCACCAACAGCCTTAGTTTTCTCCACTAGGTGGCGTTTGCTTTTTTCTCCCAGATTTATATCACTTGCTTTAGTTTTCTCCGCTTTAGTTTTTTCCACTAGGTTTTCAGCCTGAACTGAGAAATCATCACATTTCTTACACAGCTCCTTTGTTTGCTGAAGTTCTAATGATACTTTTTCCAATGCTTGAAGTTTTTGAAGGAACGGTTTATTCCAAAGGGGTGATTCAAGCCGCATGTCATCACATTTCTGAGGCTCACTCAGGACAGACCCCAAAACACTGATCCTTTTAAAAACTGCATCAGGCACACTATCCCCTCTTTGGGACAGATCCTCTGTTGCCTGTAATTCCTCTTCCAGTTCCTGCAACGGAATCTTCATCTCTTCTACTTGCTGTTCTAAGGCTCGCTTAGACTTTTCTAGCTCCTGAACGCTTTTCCCAACATCATCCTTGGAGCTGACCAATTCTTCCATCTCTGTACACCGCTGTTGGTTAACTCTTTCTAGTTCAACCTTACACTCTAAAGCTTCCTCCAAGGAGCGAGCCAAGAACAGGGCTTTGCTCTCGTTATCACGCGCCTCCGTTTTTGCACGGTCGCGTTCTTCTGCATATTTTGCAGACACAGTCTTCTCCTCACCAAGCATCTGATCAAACTTCTTTTTCACATCTTCAACACACTCTAATGAACCAACGCTTTCTTCCATGCGTTTTTTCATATCCGCTATCTGAGCTTGCAATGTTGCGACTTGCTCTGATAGGTTTTTCTTTGCTTCCTCCTCCTCTTTTAATTGTTCCAGGACACCATTTTTCTCATCTTCCATTTGTTTGAGCTTTGTGCTAAAACTCAGCCTTTGACACCTCTCTTCCTGTAAGAGTTTCTGCGTGTCTTGCAGCTGCGATTCCAAGATAGAAAAATCTTCCGCAATTTCTCTAGATTTGCTGTCTGCTTGAGAAAGCTGATTTGTAACATTGTCCAGCTCAACCTGCAGTCGGTTTGCCTTCTCTGACAGCTTAGCACACAATCGGTCACCTTCTGACACCTTGACTTGCGATTCCAGAAGCTGTGCCTCTACTTTTTTCTCTTGTGTTCAGAATCTCCTTTTCCCTGCATAAGAGCTTTCACCTCATTGGCTAGCTTCTGGGAATGAGACTGTAATTCTGCCACACAGGCTTCTTTCTCCTTTAACTGCTGCTGGAAACATTGGGCTTCACCTTTCCAACTTTCACAGTCTGCACGTAATTCATCTACCACATTGCTCAAAGTAGTGAGCTCATACACAGTACTCAGTAATTTAGCCTCTGTTTCACTTTTCTCCTTGTCGCTGAGAGACAATGTCGTTTTCAGAGCGACATTCTGTTCCTGCGCCCCCTGCAGGTCTATTTTGGTAGCTTCCAAAGACTGAAGACTTTTTTCCAGCTGATTACGCAACTCCAACATTTCACACATACTTTGCTTCTGCAAAGTCTGAATTTCAATTTCCTTTTCCATAAGGATGGTATCTTTCTCCATTATAGTCTCTCTGCGTTTGTGCAACTCGGAAAAAAGAAGAGCAGTGGATTCTTCCCACTGGAACACATGAGCCTGCACGTTTCTATGCTCCATCCTAAGCAACTCCAGGGCTCGTTCCTTTTCTTCCATTTTCCATTCCAAGGCATCCAACTCAGCCCTGCACACATACTCGGTTTCCTCCAAACCGATGGCCTCCATTGGCTGCTGGCGTCTCTGTTTCCAGCCTGCCATGCTCTCTTGGTGAGCCTTTTGTTGAGCTGCAAAGCTCCGCTGTTTCAGCATCTCCCCCATTTTGAGTTTACTTTTCATCTGAGCACACTGCGTCTCCATAGCAGTTTCATCAGTGTTGCTAGGGACAACAACCTTCCTCTTTAGTAGACTCTCTTTAGGTATGGATGGGGCTCGTTCAGACGGTAACATCCCCTCCATCCATAGAATCCATCCTTGCATTTTTCAGGCGTCTCGATCGCCCCATCTTTAATAACTCCACAAACAAATTTTTCACAGTCCAGCAAAAAATTTTCAGACCACTGTCTCTTTAACACATGTAGTTTTTCTCTCTCTTGCAAGATCTCTTTTCCTGCGCACACAGTTTGTGCAGTCCCTTGCACCAGACACAACAAAGTTCATCAAAAATTTTTGAGACCGCTGTCTCTTTAAAACACGTTTTTTTTTTTTTTCTTTTTTCTTTCAGGATCTTCTCTCCTGCACACATAGATTGTGCAATCTCATGCACCAGATAAAGTTCATCAAACATATGCACTTCCTTGCAGGGATCTCTGCTTCTGCTCGCATCCTCCACCATATGTGAGGGATTAGCTCGGTGGTAGGCGTGGATGACCCCTTTAGGGGTGCGTTTTCACAGAGAGATAGCCGAGCAGTGGTTGCAAACAACACTTTGTTTTATTCATGCAATTTACTTCACACAATTGCAAGCCTCAAAACAGCCAAAATAAAATAAAACAAAATAAATCCTTGCCACTGTGGGCGGCTACCTTCTCACACACTGGAAACTATCTAATGAAGTCTGTCCCCAACCTACTGTTGGGCCGACTTGGCTGATCACACAGCAGACTCTCAATAGTCCATGTTTTATCTCTTCACATTGAATATGTCCCTTTTCTCTCTCTTCACATTGAACATGTCCCTTTTCTCTTCACATTGCACAGTTCATCTATTTCTTCCCACATAGAAATAGTTCATTTAACATGTCCCTTTTCCTCTTCATATGGAACATGTCCCTTTGTCTCTTCACACTCTTCACATTGAACACAGTTCATTTACTTGTCTCTCCACATAGCAAGCAGTGCATTTATTTCTTTCCACATAGAAATAGTTTCTCTTCTCACCTTGAGACGATCCAAGACCTCACTTCGAGTAGTCTTCACACTGGTTACCCTCCTTAGCGCACATCACTTCAGGGGGTCTTCTCCCATGCTCACCAGCTTGTCGGGAGGCACTCATCTGTCTGTCCTCCTCTCCCAGCCAACACGGCGACAGGAGGCAGCAGTCCTTCTCCCAGGCGTCCTCAGCGTTGGGAGGCACACATCTGTCTGCCTTCCTCTCCCAGCCCACACGGTGACAGGAGGCAGCAATCCATAGACTTCCTTTGGACAAATTATAGAGGCCTTTATTTCCTCATTCCGAACAGCTGAAGGCCTTTCAACTTCCTGCTGGCTAGCTCTGTAGCCAACACCCTATAGTAATTAGTGAACTTTCTAAATCAGGTGGAAATGTATCTCCGGCCTGTGACTACATTCCCAAATTTACCTGACTTCCTGTCACAATATATATATATATATATATATATATATACATACATACGTTCTAGCGTAACGGGCTCTAACGGGCTTAATGTCTAGTACAGTATAATCGGCATCTGTTATGTACAGCATTGACACACAGAGGAGATGGCATACTTATACTGTACAGTAATGTACTACTTTATATATAATAACAGCATATCTTTATATTACTATAAATGCTTGTGGAACGAATCATCTGAGTTTCAATGCTTTCCTATGGGAAAAGTTGCTTTGGTATACGAGTGTTTTGGATTACAAGCAAGCTGCTGGAACCAATTATACTCGTAAACCAAGGTTCCACTGTACTATATTTACTCATATTGCAGACTTGACCCCTGAAAAAGATTATCCTGAAATCAAAATACATCAGGGATCCACATTTAACAACTTGTCAAACTTGACAGGTTGTAATACATATTCTGTGACATGTGCGTTGCTAGGTGGGTATTATTGGATAATTTTATCAGCCTTGTGGTTTGTACTGTGCAAAAGCTTTAGGCAGGTGTAAAGAAATACTGTAAAGTGAGAATGCTTTAAAAAAATATTTTTTTTTTTCATTAATTTTTATCAGTTTACAAAATGCAAAGTGAGCAAACGGAAAAAAATGTAAATCAAATCAATTTTTTGTGTGACCACTCTTCAAACCAGCATCCATTTTTAGGCCCCTTTCACACATGTGGTGCGCTCGATGGACTCCGTTTTTCTCCGTGGGATCGATCCGCCGATCTCCGCTGAGCAGAGACAGACCTGTCAGATCCCCGCGTACCTCTATGGGAGATCAGATGATAATGGACCGCCTGTCTGTTTTCATCCAATCCTATCCGATCCGTTCCTCCAGATGGATGGAAAATAGGGTTTCCATCCATCCGGATTTCACAAATAGGATCAGGTCGGATAGCAGTGGGTGTCATTGGACATGTCACCACAGACATCTGCTGCTCCATAGTGTGCATAGAGCATCCAATCAGGTCCGCCTGAAAAACTGACTGGCGGACTGGATCGGAAAGCCCGTGTGATGGGGTCCTTACACTTGCACACTTTGCACACTTAAATAAAGTCAGGGATTTTGTAGGATTAGAGTCAGGTGTATGATTAACCAATTAAGCAGGTGCTAAGGATCATCAATTTCATATGTAACTTGAGCCCCCGTTCACATCAGTGTGATTTGGCTTGCGATCTGTCAGGTCAAATCGCATATCAAATCGCAGCCAATTGCCATCAATGGCACCGTCACTTTGCAGCACTGCACCAATTTCGAAAAGGGAGACCCGGGCATCTTACCTGCACAGCCGCCGAAGACCCAATCAAAGCCGCATTCAGCTCTGATCAGGTCACCATGCAAAAACCCAGAAGTGATGTCATGAGTGACATCACTTCCGGGTATTGTCTGGCGCCAGATTAAAAAACAATGACAGCATTCAAAACAGCCAAACTTGGCGTTTTGAATGCTTTTAAGTGCAGAGGAGGGGTTTGGGGTCTTTTAGACCCCCAGATCCCTCCACAAAAGTACCTGTCAAAAAAAATAAAATAAATAAAAACATTCTTTTTAAATGTACAAAAATATCAGCCAATATCAGCCGATACCGATATGCATTTCCCAAAATTTTGGTATCGGAAATGGCAACGAAAAACCAATATCGGTCGATCACTGGAATACTTGTCAGAAAACATGGTCAGGAGGTCTAACGCGTTTTGCAGAAAAAGTTGTTCACATGTCGCTTCCTCAGAGACCCTCCATGTTAGCCAAATTATTAATGTAAACAACTCACTCAGTGGAAATCCCTCAATCATTCGAGCATGTGCAGCACGCAAACACAACGTACATCACCGGCCTTGTAGCCACCTGACAGCTTGATAACACAGACGGGGGCCAATTTTGATGAGTATTGGACCATGCCTATGATAAGTCAGCGGGTAGGGGTATATGAATCAATCAGTTGATGCAAATAGCTTAGTATGATTTGTATCAAAGAGACCGCCAAATCTTGTTTGCCTCTACCATCTTTAAATAACGTGAGCCTCTGGGAGCTACATCTTTGCAAGCAAAAATACAGTTTCTTTTTTATTGACCTTGTATGTGATTGAATATTCTTTGCAAATTGAAGCTTTACCTCATTTACCTAGCTCTGGATCAACTGTACTTGCAGGGTGCAACTGCATTTTGCAAAGTGTCCGATCTATTAGTAAATCAACCCCTTATTGTAGAAAAGGTGGCTGACCCCTGTTTTAAGCTATTGCCGTATAGTACTGAAATTTACAGCATTTAAATATGTTAGGTTACTGTTACTAAAATTAGGAGATGTCAGTAAAGGGCAAGATCTCTCTGTTACAGAGCGGTGACATGCCGATGAAAAGGAACAACAGGTGGTGAAGAAGCAATCAGTGTTAGATAATTAAGGCCACATGTGAACCCTGCACTCACCTTGGCAGCATGCAGCAGACTGAAATGACGAAACAAGGCTTAGCAATGATCATCTCACAATTAAACCAATCTAAATATTCCAAATTAAGATTGTTTTTTGGCTTTCTATCTGCAACCTCTACAGCCATAGTGCTAATTAACAAACAGTATTAGATAATTAAGCTGCACTGAAACCCTCAGACTGAAACGTCAAAACAAGGCTTAGCAATGATTATCTCACAATTAAACCAATCTAAATATTCAAATTAGAAGAGTTTTTGGCTTTATACATGTAACCTTTACAGCAATAGTGTTAATTAACATTCTCGTTTAGAACACAAAGACGTTGGCTGACTAGCATGTGCAACATATGAATGACTAATCAGATTTCTTTTTAACGATTCTTCATACACCGTACAGGGAGGCCAGGGATAACTGCTGGTGAGAATTGGTAGATTCTTGCTGGCGGTACTAAACGCGGTTTGCATACTCTGTGCGAAACCAGCAGCAGTTGTCATCAGTAGATGTCATATTTGTACTCAGGGGCGACTGGTGCTCCATGGCCCAGGGGGGCAGCAGACGGACTGCACCATACACCCCCCAGGCCCCCACCAGGTCACACACCAGGACCACGGACCCCCCCAGGACCCAGGACCCCCTCCTCCCCCCCCCACGGCTCACTCACCCGCAGGGGCGGCGGCAGCTTCAGCTCCGGCTTCTTCCCCCTCCTCCCCCATGCCCAATGGCATGGCTTCTACTTTTGCCCAATCAGGAAACAGGTCTCAAGACCCGCTTTTTGATTGGCCAGGAGGCAGGTCCGTGTGACAATAGCAAATATTCATTTGCTATTGTCACACAAGAGGGTGGGCTCAGGGCGCACTGCTCTGCGCCCCGAGCCCACCCTTTTTTTTAGCCTGTGAGAGCCTCTGGCTCTAGTCACATGGCTAAAAAAGAAAATAAATACCATTGAACTCCATGCATCTGGCGACCCGTATGTAGATTAGGGGGCCGGACGCATGGATGGGGGGGGCGGCGTCACTGCGCCCCCACTACATCAGTCGCCACTGTTTGTACTCTGTTTATATTAAACCTTTATGGTGTATGAGTGCTGAATAGGTGCATGCAGCATCGATCCTATGTTGCATCTGTCCCCCGCCATGTCATCTGCTGGTGTTGTTCCACTATGTTTTATCAAGTCCAAAGTCAGTGCAGCCCTCTAGCAGGAAATTCTAGAGCACTTTATGCTTCCCTCTGCTGACCAGCTTTATGAAGATACGGATTTCATTTTCCAGCAGGACTTGGCACCTGCCCACACTGCCAAAAGTACCAATACCTGGTTTAATGATCATGGTATCACTGTGCTTGATTGGCCAGTAACCTCGCCTGACCTAAACCCCATAAAGAATCTGTGGGATATTGTGAAGAGGAAGATGAGAGACACCAGACCCAACAATGCAGATGAGCTGAAGGCCGCTATCAAAGTAACTCAGGCTTCCATAACACCTCAGCAGTGCCAGAGGCTGATCGCCTCCATGCCACGCCGCATTGATGCAGTAATTCACGCAAAAGGAGCCCCGATCACGTATTTGAGTGCATACTATACTGCAGACATGGGAGTAAGTCACACATGTGCAAGTCTCAAGCAAGTCCCAAGTTACTGTGGCGAAAAGCAAGCAAGTCAAGTCGAGTCCCGGCTAGAAGTCAAGCAAGTCAAGTCAAGTCATTTATTTTGGTCAAGTCACAAATCAAGTCAAAATACTGATCTACCCCAATTTTCACCTTTAAATCAGTTAAAAGTCAGTGGTCAGGAAAGGTTTGGTTTTATTTTCAACATTAACAAAACTGCTTAGTGCATTTTTCTTGGCATCTTAAAGAAACACTTTGAATGCCCTAACAGCTTAAAATCCTTAGTCCGGTCATGTTTCAACACCACAGTCACTAAAAACATGTTAAGTATTTCAATTATTAAACAGCCAGTGTCTCACACACTGAGGTGGTTTAAGTGACTGTGGTGTCAGAAACATAACAGGCACATTCATTTTTCTTTAACACATCTTGAGAAAATGCAAATATTGAATAACTTAAAAAAGTAAAGTCATTTCCAGTCATATGTCTCGAGTCAAAGTCAAGTCTCAAGTCATGAATACCAAGTCAAAGTCAAGTCGAGTCTTTTATTAATTGTAGTCAAGCAAGTCTCAAGTCCTCAAACTGGTGACTTAAGTCTGACTTAAGTCAAGTCATGTGACTCGAGTCCCCCACCTCTGCTATACTGTACATGGACATACTTTTTAGTAAGCCAACATTTCTGTATTAAAAATCAATTTTTTATTGGTCTTATGTAATATTCTAATTTTCTGAGATACTGAATATTGGGTTTTTACTAGCTGTAAGCCATAATCATCAAAATTAAAAGAAAGAAATGCTTGACATATATCACTCTGTGTGTAACGCATATATAAAATATATTAGTTTCACTTTTTGAATTGACTTATTGAAATAAATTAACTTTTTGATGATATTCTAATTTTATGAGATGTAACTGTACAATTAAGAGGATTATAGCCTGTTATGTTATTTATTTTGCTAATCTTTATCCTCATGATAGTGGAGTTACCCTTTAAGCTTGGTTAGGTTGTGTGTGAATGTACACGCTGAGGTGCCCCTGTAGCAAGCTGCTTGGTATGGGGTCACTTGGCAGGAGGAAGGGGCCAAGAGCGACAGGGGAAGAGGAAGATCCGGGCTGCTCTTTGCAAAACCATTACACAGAGCAGGAAAGCATAACATGTTCGTTATTTTAATGTTAAAAAAAAAATGAAAGCTTTAACATCACATTAACCACTTACCGCCCGCCTGCCGAGTATATACTGTGGCAGGGTGGTACTATTGTACGAAACAACGTACCTGTACGTTGTTTCCTTCAGTAGCCACTAGATGGCGTGATCGTGCCGCCGGGGGCGCGATCATGCCATGATTGGCTGATGGGGATGTCAATCAATGGGCCCGGCGGACCTGGAAGAGGCAGAAAGGTGATCTGCCTATGTAAACAAGGCAGATCGCCGTTCTGACCGGGGGGAAGACAGAAATCTTGTGTTCTGCTAAGCAGGAACACAGATCTCTGTCTTCCTCCAGTCAGAGCAACCCCACACAGTTAGCAAGCACCCCCTAGGGACACACTTAACTCTTTGATTGCCTCTGATGTTAACACCTTCCTTGCCAGTGTCATTAGTGCAGTGACAGTGCTTTTTTTTAGCACTTATCACTTATCAAATATAGTGCAAATACTACCAAAAGAAAGTTCTATTTGTGGGGAAAAAAAGGACATCAATTTTATTTGGGTACAGCATCGCATGACCACGCAATTTTCAGTTAAAGTAACGAAGTGCCGAATTGCAAAAAATGGCCTGGTCATTAAGGGGGCAAATCTTTCTGGTCCAGAAGTGGTTAAAGAAGTGTATGGCAAAGAAACAAACATTTTGCAGTTGGTAGTACTGAATAAACTTATAAAAGTTGTCAGACTCCCAGAAATGAGAACGACATGCGGCGCATAAATAGCCCCGTGCTGGTGAGGTATAGTTAGTGGAATATAGACAGTTCAAGAAAGTTTATAAAATATAATACGATCCAATCCAAGAGATGCTTGATATCTCAGCCATCAACCACACTGCATGAGACAGTGCTCCCACTAAATAAACTACTAATAAACTAATACTGGAATTATGAACAAGAACAGAGACCACGAATATGGGACCTTCCAGGTCCGGCCGCCTATAGGTGATTACATCACTCGGCAATTCGAAAGGGCTGCTGGGATATATTCCAGCAGTCCTTGCAAATCGCCTAGTGACGAAATCTCGCATTATTACACCGGCACCAGCTGTACTCAGGGATGGATTGCTTGGAGTCCCCACCTCCGCCCCGCCTCCTCTCAGTGAGCTCTACAGGATGTAATGCTTTCAGTCCGCGCTCACTGAGAAGAGGCAGGGTGGAACGTGGACTCAAAGCAATACATTCCGTAGAGCTCACTGAGAGGAGGCGGGGCGGAGGTGGGGCGGAGCACGGACTCAATGCAATAAATCCGAGTACAGCTGGTGCCGGTGTAATAATGCGAGATTTCGTCACTAGGTGATTCGCAAGGGCTGCGAATCTTCGAGTGACGTAAACGCCTATAGGCAGCCGGACCCAGAAGCGTGGATGAATAAAGAAGAAAAAAAGGTATTTCCTTGCAAAAAAAAAATAATAATAGTTTACATTGGTAAAAGTATTTTTAAAGGGGGATTACGTACATCTAAACTTATTAAAATGGGTGGAACTTCACTTTAAATATACCTCCAATAGTAAATACATGTAGAAAATATGAACCAGAACAGAGACCAAGAATATGGGACCTTAAATATACCTTCAATAGTAAATACATGTAGACAATTTCAACTATTATGCACGAGGTAAACAGAAGAGAACATCAACCTATCTCAAAAACTTCCCAATTGGAATGCTGACATGGTTTGCAAGAAAAGGGCCAACGTGTTTCATGGTAACCCTTCAAGAGGGCAAGTATAAATATAGAATGTCACAAATTAAAGAAGCTAAGGGCAACAGGAACAAATAAAGATATCATTATAGCCCAGGCTGAACTGAGGGAGCTGTCAGTGGCTCTCATCAAGAGTGCCTGACTATGCCCACCTTTTTTGCCCAGCTCCGCCATTCATAGAAGCTGGTAGTACAACTATGAGGAATGAAGCTAAATCTATGAATGAACTGGGTGGGCTTTTAAATCATCCACCCTTCCTCTATTCGTAGATCATGTTTCATTCATAGAAGCGGTAGTACCAGCTTCTATGAAGGGCAGAAAGGGCAGACATAGTCAGGCACTCTTGATGAGTGCCAATGACAGCCCCCCTCAGTTCTATTATCCTCTGCTGCACTGGGGTGGGGGTTGATGGAGGAAAACTTAAAAGAAAACCAGGAGCCAGCAGCACAGGGGACACAGTGCATGACTCTTGTGCTGATTTTTGTGTTTTCTTTTAATAACTTGACTACACCTAGGCTTAGACCAGTACAATACATAAATCCAATAAAACATATTGTTTTGTTGTATTATTTTTTTTTTTCCTCCTGAAATGTATGAATAGACAAGAAATCATACGTCTCCTTTTATTTTTGCTTCTGATGTGACCATTGATAGCATACCTGATAAAACAAAAATGACACATTCTTATTTCATTGTAACCCTGGCTGGTATGGCATTATATAGATGTGTGACAGCACTAAGCCTTCATGCAGAGATTTTTAATAGGCTCCAGACACCAACAACAAACATGATGTGACTGGTGATGTATTGTATGTCTACAACTCAAGGAATGATATGGGCATTATACAATAGAAAATATGGCAAAGTTTTCTTATCTTTTATTAATGGAAGAATTAATTATGTGAATAAAAGCACAGCATATAACATGCCACTAATATACATTCATTGCTGAGTAATCTGGAAGAATAGATAGTTTTCAGTTTCATAGGTCTTTATATAGAAAATCCTGACCTTCAACTCCCTATGTAGAGAATCTTGGCCGCCTTTGATTTCCTATGTAGAGAGTCCTGGCCTTCAACTCCCTATGAAAAGAGCCCTGTCCGTCAACACCATCCATTCCATTCCTAGCCTAGTTGTGCCAAATAATAATGTCACCCGCCAATATTTTCATAACTAGCCTAATTTATAATTGCAAATTTTTTTTAACTTTCAGCTGCCTTTGTGTTATTCTGGGCTTATGGTGTGTTCCTGCACCTTTAGGAATGGGCTGCCTCTAGGCATACCTGCCCTCAATGTATCCAATGCTTTAGGTTCAACATGGAGGCTCTCATAGAGTAGAGTTAGGGACTACGCTTTACAGAAGGGCCTTCACAAGGCAATGTGGCTTGCATATATATTTGCAAATGATGTACGAAAAAAACCTTCCATGGGCCCCTAGCCCAGTATCTACAATTACTTCTATGTACTTTAAATCTATAATAATTTTTTGAATTAAATATGTTTTATCATAAACTTGTATAAATAATTTTTTGCCCATGAAGTCCCAATTTCGCTTGGGTTGAGGCCCCAAAAATCCTTAAAATACAATTACAAGGGATGTTGGCAAACTGTTTAACTTCAGGCTACTTAGAGAATCGCACCCCCACAAAAGATCAAGCACAACCATTTTAGAGTAATAAAAATCTGGAGTCTCAATGTTTCTTCTATATAATGGAATAATGGCTGATTTTAAAAGGGATGCTCCCATTTCACGTGAATTGGTAAAAAGGAAAAAAAAGGTGACCAGATTCAGAAACCACATGAAAAAAAAAAAAAATAACAAGAAAAAAGACCAGACCAATCTAGTGATTTTCAATATTTGATAACATCTGCAGATGTTTCCCAAGGGAAGTGTGTATAACAGGCTTGTAGGCAGTCTACTGTCTCCATTGCAGGTGGCGCTATCCATAGCGGTACTGCAGTTGGAAAAGAAGTCAGTAGGAACATGGGTCCTCTATATTTTTTTGAGTCACTGGGGAAGCAATCCAGTTGGATGCTGATGCCCCATGTGACTGTGGTGACTATCTTGGGTTAGGCAGAGATTTTTGATGCCCTTGTTCCCAGGGTTGGCACGCTTTTCAGCGAGTGGTTAGAGTAGGGACAGGAACCATGTCTGTGAGGGACAGTACTAATGCTAGGGAAAGGTTCTTGGCGAGGAGGGTAAGCATAGGGCCGCAACTCTTCTGGACGGCTATAGTTGTAATCTTCTTTTTCACGTTGTTGGAAACTGTGAGTGTACCCAGCTGGTCACTTTCCCACTGGGCTTGTTTAGAACTAATGTTGCCTCACTTCAATACAAGTTTCACACTGAAGGTTGCATTTTCCAGGCTGTCAAAGTTCAAATCTGGTAGGGGGTGGAGCAATATATGTAAATAGGTTCTTTTCAAATAAAGAAAGTCACACTTCTTCCTGTGAGCAGTGGGGTATGTGACAAACCACCTCCACTTCTTAAAACAAACCACCATCAAAGAGGAGTCAGATGCGCGCTTACCATATGGCAATTTGGCAAAGACCTTCAAATTAAAGAAAGGTCAAACAAGCCATTTAACACGTGGTTCTCCAAACTTTCCACGTTCCTAAGCTTCATTAGTTAGACTCTGGACCAGTCCAAATTATCAAATAAATGCATTTAAGGAAAAACACAATATATAGTGTAAAATCTTCTTAAACACGTTTATTTTGCTTTAAAATACCACTCACATTGTTTAAAAAAAAATGCGCATTCACAATACAAATGTCCAGCTGGCAACAATAGCGTTTACTGTCACTTCTGGTTGATGCGATGATGCAAGCATGTTGCTCCTTCCTACGCGTTTCATAACAAAGGGACTTCTTCTGCTCTGCATGGTGGTAGTCCATGAGATTTGAAAATGACAGTCAAATTCCTAAAATAAAGATCCTTATCCCTGTGCTAAAGGTTTTTAAACTATTTTCTTTGGTAGCTGATACATATATCTTTTAAAAGTGCCAACCATGGGGGAAAATGCCTTTCTGCCCCTGATGGGCACATACAGGACTTGTGACTGCCCACATGGGGCTGTGCTCACACTCTAATGTGCTCATTGTATCATGTCATTCACTCAATATTCTATTTAAGGAGGTTGTGTACTGGTGAAGGTTGAAAGTTGCAGAGTATAGTTAAATTCTTGGATGGATCTTGCTTGCTGTTTTGGTTGGCCCCTTTTATCTGAAGCTCAGATTGCTTCTGAATGCCATCATTTCTGCTTATTTCTCCTGTCTTTTTTTCCCTTTCCTTTTCTGACACCACATGCGTAATTATCCCACTAATGGACTTTGGCTTGACTGGGTCAACTCTTCTGCAATACCCCATAACAATGAATCTGATTCGCTGGTTTGACCTTTGGCTTAATTTCAACCACTATTTTTCTGACTATCATCTCAAGCTCCCTCAGGTATTATCCTAGGTACGTGTGTAAAATCTCTGAGCCGGTTCACGCTACTCTGACTTGGGACGCGACTTGTGTGCCCTCAAGTCACCCCAAGTCTCTTGTCATTAGAAATTAAATGTAAATGAATGAGAGCCGTCTTAATATGCACTACTGAAGTCGCTCCGAGTTTAGAAAAGGTTCCTGTACTACTTCAAGGCGACCTCTATCCGACTTGTGCCCATAAACTTCAATGGGAGTTGCCTCCAAGTCGGATCCTTATCTATGGTCAAGCGACTGTGATCAGACTTTCCAGGAAGAAGAAAAAGATTACCCAGGCATTCCCCACAGACAAAGTCGCCTCTCTTACAAGTCTCTTACAAGTCTCTTACAAGTCCCTTGCAAGTCTCTTACAAGTCTCTTACAAGTCTCTGCTAAAAAGTCGCTCCTTCATGGGGTGACTTTCTGGTCGTGGTAGTGTGAACCGGCTCTAAACCTTCTGTTTATATTTAAAGTGTTACTAAACCCAGGATGAAAGAAAGAACTTGCATACTGCACGCTCCCAACAGCGCTTGCTACACAATTGAAGATAACCGTGATCAGGTTATATTCCTAAAACACTTAATCAAAAAATATTTACATATACCCAAATAATAAAAAAAATGTAAACGTACATCAAGAATAGTGCATAAGTGTGAGTCCAAAAAGTCCATAAAAAGATAAATAGTGATCCGTGAAATTCAGAGAGGTGAAAATTAGATAAGCCGTCTGCCAGATTCCTTCCCAGTAGATGGTATGTGATAATTGATAAGGCACCTTGTGCTGAATAGATAAATTACCAACTCAACAGATGTAGTTGATCTTACTTGCTGTATAGCAATAAGATCAAGAAAGCTTGTGTGGTCCCCTTGACCAGGAGGAATATTCCCAAAAAACGATCCTGCTGCTTCCTTAACTAGTTGTTCCAAAACCGTTTACATCATGCAGAGACAAGAAATTCAGATTGGAACGCACATGGTGACGTCACACAATGAGGTTGGAATGCACGCCGTTACTCGCTGCGTTCCACCCACAGCCTTGTCTTTTCCGGCAGACCAGCGGGGAACTACACGGACAATACGAGTGATATAGTCATTCCTCAATTTTGTGCCTGTAATTTAGCCTTTTAGACCATGACTGGGCAATAAAGTCCAAATGGTATTTCACTACGTGGAGCCCGATCTACTTTCTTATCTTTGCATGATGTAAACGGTTTTGGAGCAACTAGCTAAGGAATCAGCAGGATCATTTTTTGGGAATATTCCTCCTGGTCAAGGGGACCACACAAGCTTTCTTTATCTTATTGCTATACAGCAAGTAAGGACTATGTAAAAAAAGTGCAGTGCTAATAAACAATCAGTGTGTAAATAACACATAAACCATGAATAAGTTGTTAAAACAAACACAGTCCCAAATTAAACTAAACTGGGATAAACATAAATCAACAGTCCCATGTGATAAGAGTGACATAAAATGTCCAGTTAAGCAGTGAGTGATCATAGTGCTCAGAGTCGGCAGATCCCAACACCAACAGGGAATAGAGATTTTATGCGCTCAACAGAAGAATAGGACCCAAAGTACCGTATAGCACCTGGGTCAAACCGGCTTGTATGATGTGGGTGGGTAATCCATATCAATGTGAAATCCTTGGATGCTCCACTGAAATCTTGTAGCAGGTATATTATCACCAGAAAGACTCCAATTCGGCCAAGGTGTTGCAAATGAACAAAAAGGAGCAAAATATAGTGTAATACTGCTAAAATGTATTCATAAAAATAAACCAAAACACACTTACAGACATCCCATGTATATGCACATAACAGAGATACATAGGTAGGCTGGCAGTGGCGTGGCCTTGACGCATTTCAGCAAATATGCCTTCCTCATAAGGTATTGCCAGGGAATATGGGAACAACTTATTCACGGTTTATGTGTTATTTACACACTGATTGTTTATTAGCGCTACACTTTTTTTTTTTTTTACATAGTCCTTTGTTCAACTTTTTTGTCAGTTGTTTGTGCAAGCAACTTCTTTTTATGGTTAGCGCAATATTTTCTTCTCTTTTTATATGGCAAGTAAGATCAACTACATCTGGTGAGTTGGCAATTAAGGATGATCGAACTTTTGAAAAGTTCGGTTCGGCCAGAACATCCGAACTTCCCGAAAGTTCGGCCCGGATTTCAGAACCCCATTGAAATCAATGGGACCCAAACTTTGGTAATCAAAAAACACAATTTTTAAGCCCTAAAACCCAATAAATGCCCCTAAAAAGTGCCTAGGGTTCTGGGTCATGCCCCATTAACTATTAATCACACAAAAAAAAGTTCTTAAAAATTGTCATTTTTGATAAAAAAGCCAATTATTGAAAAAAAAAAAAAGAGAGAGATTTTTTGATTTTGACTTTGGATTTAGTATCTGGGGGGTCTAAAAAGTGTACATGTGATGTTTCAGCTAGCTCTGTAGCATGTCCAGAACCATGAAAAAAAAAAGATAATTTTTCAGTAGAACAGGGATGTGGGACCCTCCTTTAACACCTATATGATCTTTTTTTCTAGTTCTGGACATGCTACAGAGCTGAAACTTCACAGGTATACCTTTTAGACCCCCCAGACACAAAATCACACAAAAAAAGTTCTTAAAAATTGTCATTTTTGATAAAAAAGCCAATTATTGAAAAATTAAAAAAAAAAAAAAAAAAGAGTAGCAGAAATATATTACTGTAAATGATTTCATTAGCGCAAGCATATATTTCTGCTACTATCACACCTATATATGTCTAGGTGTGTATATAAATATATTTATGTGTGTATATACACCACTATACACAAGTTCAGATGTTTTGCCTGCCTCAAAAGAACCCCAAAAAATGCCAAAAAAAACGCTAGCGTCAAAAAAAAAAAAAATGCCCAGGTGTGTTTTTGCTGGCATTTTTTGGGGGTTTTTGGAGGCAGGCAAAACATCAGAACTTGTGCACAGTACCACTATACACAAGTTCAGATGTTTTTCCTGACTGCAAAGAACCCAAAAAAATGCCTTCTATTAAACCGGCAAGTCGTGGAAACCGAGAAGCCATATTGGTGATCTGAAAGTTTTCTAATACAAACGATCTTTTTTTTATGGTTCTGGTAAAAATCAAAAAATCTCTTTTTTTTTTAAATTTTTTCAATAATTGGCTTTTTTTTATCAAAAATGACAATTTTTAAGAACTTTTTTTGTGTGATTTTGTGTCTGTGGGGTCTAAAAGGTGTACCTGTGAAGTTTCAGCTCTGTAGCATGTCCAGAACCAGAAAAAAAAAAGGATTGTATGTATTAGAAAACTTTCAGCTCAGGGGGTTAGCTTCTCTCCTCAGTTTTCACACCTTGCCGGTTTCAAAGCAGGCATTTTTTTGGGTTCTTTGCAGTCAGGAAAAACATCTGAACTTGTGTATAGTGGTACTGTGCACAAGTTCTGATGTTTTGCCTGCCTCCAAAACCCCCCAAAAAATGCCAGCAAAAACACACCTGGGCATTTTTTTTTTGACGCTAGCGTTTTTTTGGCATTTTTTTTGGGTTCTTTTGAGGCAGGCAAAACATCTGAACTTGTGTATAGTAGTATATATACACACATACATATATTTATATACACACCTAGACATATATAGGTGTGATAGTAGCAGAAATATATTACTGTAAATGATTTAATTAGCGCAAGCATATATTTCTGCTACTATCACACCTATATATGTCTAGGTGTGTATATAAATATATGGATGTGTGTATATACACCACTATACACAAGTTCAGATGTTTTGCCTGCCTCCAAAACCCCCCAAAAATGCCAGCAAAAACACACCTGGGCATTTTTTTTTTTTTTTACGCTAGCGTTTTTTTGGCATTTTTTTGGGTTCTTTTGAGGCAGGCAAAACATCTGAACATGTGTATAGGGGGTATATATACACATATATGTCTGAATATATACCCCTAGACATATATAGGTGTGATAGTAGCAGAAATATATTACTGTAAATGATTTCATTAGCGCAAGCATTTATTTCTGCTACTATCACACCTATATATGTTTAGGGGTATATATTCAGACATATATGTCTATATATACCCCCTATACACATGTTCAGATGTCATGTCTGACATCAAACATGTCCTCAAAAAAGCACTGGCAGTGGCAGCCCCTGCAGCATAAAAAATGCTTGGCTGGTGAGAAGCCATAAGGGTGTGCCGAAGCAATTCAGAGAAATGATCTTTTCTCTATAGCGGTCACCCTGCTATGGAAGGGTTTTGTCACCCTGCCATAGCAGTCACTGTCAGTTAACCCTACACTACACTACGGTCCCCTGACACTTAACACTTTCCCTACAGAAACTAAATTTTTGAAGCTAACTTAAGTGTAAAGGAGCACTCTAACTACACTAGATATCCCTTTCCTCACACTAAAAATAGCTAAATGACACTTTTAAAGTAAAATTAACAGAACTGCTTCCACTCTCTTCCATGTCCAGTATAACAATGCTAGGAATATGGCGGGGGCGATCTTATATACTGGGGGGCATATTCACTAATGATTGGTCTAGGGACCCCCTAGTCACTCCAATCACATTCCTAGCATTCTCCTGCCCCCTCAATTGGATTTTGCTAATGGTTCTGGTCCAATCACGGGCTTTTAAAGCCCATTTCCTGAAGCATTGCATTTTGGGCGGTTCTGGTTGCCGAATTCCGAACTTTTTGGGCAAAAAGTTCTAAATTCAGCCAAACCTCGAACACCCAATGTTCGGGCCGAACCGATGGTCGACCCGAACCGTTCTATCATCCCTATTGGCAATTTATCTATTCCACTGACAGCACAGGGTGCCTTCTCAATTATTCAATTATCACATACCATCTACTGGGAAGGAATCTGGCAGATGGCTTATCTATTTTTCACCTCTCTGACTTTCACTGATCGCGATTTATCTTTTTATGGACTTTTTGGACTGGCACTTATGCACTATTATTGATGCACATTCACATTTGTTTTATTGATTGGGTATATGGAAATATTTTTTGATTAGGTGTTTTAGGAATATAATCCGATCACGTTTATCTTCAATTGTGTAGTAAGCGCTGTTGGGAGCGTGCAGCAGGCAAATTCTTCCTTTCATCCATCCAGTTCTTTGACCGCAGCAGCTGCTCTTTATCACATATAAGTATATTTATCACATTACTTTCACATATAGTTTTATTGTTTTTACTTTTATAATTCCTGGCGCGAGTGGTTTTTATTTTTATCTACTCACTAAACCCAGGAGCCTGTAATCACTATATCTGCTCTCCCACAGTACACAGAACATGGAAATGCAATTTTTTTTAGTAAATATAAACAGATAAATATCTTTTCTTATCAGCAGATAGAGTAGTCTTGTGACTTCTATTAGTTTCTGATTAAAGCTTGTAGGTGGAGTATTCATTCTCCCCTGATTGCCCTATGAGGCTGCAGGACCCCTGACTCTCTGTCTGGACAGTGCTGATTGGCCCTGTGCTGATCACATGCACTCTCCCAAGAAAAAGAAAAAAAAAAACTCTCTAGCAATACACACCAAACTGAGCATGTGCAGCCTGACTCCAAGGCTCTGTTCTAGCAGGAGATGGTTTGACGACAGTTGAAGAAGGGGGAGAATCAGAGAAGACAAGATCAAACAGCCTTTATACACAATGCAGAGGATTAACCCTTTAGGTTCCACAGTGAGTATAACAAGCATGCTTTACTGCATATACACACTGATTTTACTCTTGTGGGTTTAGTAACACTTTAACAAGGGAGCAAAAATGAGAAGAAAAGCTTTTGGCCATGTTTACGATTTATTATCTGGAGTTCTAACTGGTCACTGGCACCAGCTTTTATGGTCAGAGAATCCTACTGTTGTATCTTTAATTACTGTATATGTTTTGGCAATACAGCTGTAATTGGGTGTCAGTGGAAATATCTTATATAATTGTATCATTTGTATACAGTATTACTCATCCTTGTTTCCATTTAATGTATAGCACCATGGGAACAGATGGTTCCATGTAAATCATAATGATAATATTGATAGTAATAATAATTATGTGCCATGGCATGTTGGCTTATTAACAGTCTGAAGCTTTGTGGTAGTACTGCATAAAAGTTCCTCATTTTATTATCTCCTCCAGACAGCAAACCAAGACATGCCAATCTGAACTGTTGTCACTGTACCTTTCATTCAATATAGAGGTGAAGATAAGGAACACAAGTAATAGAAAGGATGATTGTGCTTTGTGAAAAGTGAAATTGCAGCTTTGAAGCTCCGCATGGCAGTAAAGAATAGAACGTACATATACAGAGCACTACTGTAGAGAGAGGGGTCAGCTTCTGCTGGAGACCTCCAAAAGATCTCATGACCTTTGCAGCAGAATTTGTGGGGGATAATAAAAATCTGGAGCCAATTTTAGATGGCATTTACAGTGTATGTCAGGGTAAAAAAGAAAAAAAAAAAAACATATACAGAACATCTCTGAGATAAAAGCACATCTCCCCATGCTTTATCCCTATCAAGTATCACTAGACCCACGTCATAAAAAATGATCAATAAATGGCGTATTACATGCTTTTCATACTCACTCAGTCACTACGAGATTTGTTTTCTGTATTCTGCAAAAAACCTGGTTGATCCTGCCGCTCTCTATCACCACCTTCTGTTCTTGTTCCCAATTCAGCTAGGGATTTTGTAGCTGTGGTGGCAACTCTGCACATGCTCAGTTTTCACTGAGTTTCTATGCGGAGCATTTCCTCCCTATCACATCTGAGCAGCCCATGTGACTATAGATTTACACATGTGGGTGTATACATCATGATAAATTACAGCCCCCCCCCCCTTCACCTCTATGTCCACTAACCAGCTAAACACAAGGGGGTGGGATATTACATGTAGATTAATGGAGGCTTCACTACCCTCTTTTTCTAAGGCACAGGCTGAAGGGGCATGATACAGCCTATGAGTGGCAGAAATCCATCCGCACCATGTTATAATAATAAAGACTTGATTTAAAACATATATTTGCATGATAATTTAAAACAGTTTATTGATATAAATTATTTATTTTTACTCTGTGTACCAAAAGCTTTTTTTTTTAACATGTGATCAGCAGCAGAGGACTAGAAGCTTCCCCTGCTTATGTTTCCATGCAGACAGCAGGGCCGCTGATAGGGGGGACCACCAGCCCTCTTGTAGGGGGCCCGAGCACACAGGGGGGCCCACACAGAGAGGGGGATTAGTGATGGACAACAAATACAGAAATCTTCCTTCAGCACCTGAATTTGATCTTTTCATCTCCCTGCTATCAGCTTTTATCTGTTGAGAAAGAGACAGTTGTCCCTCACTAATCCCCCTCCCTTGTGTGGGCCCCCCTCCCAGCACTTATCTCTGCTCAGGAGTTTATTTGTAAATTGTAACTTTGTTTCTCTCTCTCTGTCTCTCTGATCACTGAGCTCCAACTGCCCAGCCTGTATATTTTTCTCATCTCATCTTCTTTTTTATTTAACATAGTTTTTTTTTTAGATTTAGCAGGAATTATGTGAGTTATGTTATATCTGTGTCTGATAATAGTGATTTTGCTGTAATTTTAGCTAAATATATCTTTAATATTTTATTGGGGGGGCCCTGCCAGGTAGTCTGTACGGGGCCCCGCGATTTCTAACCGCAGCCCTGGCAGACAGGCTGGGAGAGATCTGGGTCATGTGACAGCTGTATTCAGATAAGAAAAAAGGTACTTAGATTTTTTTTATTAAAATAATTACAGTGCCATTACCCATATACAGAAATACAAAGAACAATGTAAATTAAACAGTGGGGTGGATTTACTAAAACTGGGGAGTGCAAAATCTGGTGCAGCTCTGCACAGAAGCCAATCAGATTCCAGTTTTCTTTACCAAAACTTAATTGAACAAGCTGAAGTTAGAAGCTGATTGGCTACCATGCACAGTTGCACTGGATTTGGCACTCTCCAGTTTTAGTAAATCAACCCCTATGCGTTTAGTATCACTTTAAAGATCTTACAAGAAATGTAAAATATTTGTGAATTTGACAGAAATGTACGTAGCTGTTACAGCCGAACTCAAGGTATGGATTTCATTACATAATTACATTAGTTTAGTGTGGACCGATGTACTGTAAGTATGCATAATGCATACTTGTGGGTTTCCTGTGGAAGCTGAAAATCTCCACCACTCCGATGTCTTCTAGGTCCTATGCAGCTGCCCTGCTGTATAGTAACCACATTGGGTTGAATAAAATCAAAAATGCCATGCAATTTATAGTGCCTTCAGTGTATATGTGATAAATAAAAAAATATAAATAAATATATAATATCAAGTGCTAATCAAAAAAATCATATATATTAATCATGTAATAAAAATATAATCAGAGAACTCTCTGATTATATTTTTATTACATGATTATTATATATATATGATTTTTTGATTAGCATTTGATATTTATATATTTATTTATTTATATTTATTTATTTATCACATATACACTGAAGGCACTTTAAATTGTGTGATATTTTTGATTTTATTTAACCCCACACTTATGAGTGCAGTGCTCGCCTCAGTTTGAATCTAGTGCTCAACCCGTTTGCTCGCAGGAATATTTTAATTCACACATTGGGTTGCTCGCTCGTCATGGATGACATTCATAGAGTGACTTTTTTCGTCGACGTTACGATCTCCACCAATTGATCTGATGTGGTGGAGATCGTAACGTCACTATCTTACCTATTCATCTTTACCAATCAGAGAACGCCTTGCATTCACTGAGAAAAATGCGTCCTATTAATGGTTCTGTGCTAAGTGAGTGATCCCTTGTAGTTACCATGCAGGGCAGCTGCTGGGCATGAGATTTGGAAGATAGCAGCGATCATTGTAGTAGCAATGACTACTACAGTAATTTCCAGCTTATACGGGGATCGCACAAGTATGGAATATGAAATGTCTTATTGATCCAAGATAAACTAACATAACTATGCATTAAAATTTATACCCGGAATTCAGATTTAATCTTCTGTTATGGGCTGACAACATACAGGATTTTGTGGACGGAACTTTACAAGAAATGGTGTCAGCCCTGGCCAGTTGTCTTTTGTAAACTATTGAATGCCTCCCCCTCCTTATTTCCACAATATAGAAAGTACAGTAATAGTCCGGCATGCTGATCGCATGGGCGAGTTGGGAGAATCACTGTAGTGGGGGGGAAGATGTCCCCTCCCACCGCCTGTAAAAGCGGCTAAACAGCTGCTATTATGGCTTTTAACCACTTTAGCACTGCTCACTGTGCCTCTACTGCGGCACAGTGGCTCGTTATCGTCTGGCAACGTAGACCTATGTCACCAGACATTCTCCTCTCTCTGCGGCGCGCGCACGCCGCCGGAGGCTCGCTCCCGCTGTATTCAGTCACAGCAGGAGTTGGGCCAGGGGAGGAGCGGCGGTGATCGAGTGTGGAGATCCGCCCGCTTGTGTAAACAAAGCGGGCGGATCTCCTAAGTGACAGGCAGGGACAGATTGCAGGATTCAGCATAGCTGAACCTGTGATCTGTGCCTGTGTCACACAGTCCCCTCCCCCCACACACGTCAGTAAGCACCAGGCATACATTAACCCCTTGATCACCAATAAAAGTTAACCCCTTCCCTGCCAGTGTCATTTTTACAGTAACAGTGCATATTTATAGCACTGATTACTGTGGTAATGTCACTGGTACCCCCAAAAGTGTCAAAAATGTCAGTCAAGGGTCTGATCTGTCCGCCGCAATGTCGAAGTCCCGCAAAAAAAATCGCAGATCGCTGCCAGATCGCTGCCATTACTCGTTAAAAAAAAACAATAAAAATGACATCAATTTCCCGTAGTTAGTAGCTGTGATAACTTTTGCGCAAACCAATCAAAATATGCAGCAGAAAACAAATTGGCCTAAAATGTTAAAAAATTTTGATTTTTACATTTTTTGGGGGGAATTTCATATAAAAAAAATGTGAAAAATACTGTTATTTTTTCAAAATTGTCGCTCTTTTTTTGTTTATAGCGCAAAAAGTAAAAATCGCACAGGTGATCAAATACCACCAAAAGAAAGCTCTATTCGTTGGGAAAAAAAGGACATCAATTTAATTTGGGTACAGTGTCGCACGACTGCGCAATTGTCAGTTAAAATAACGCAGTGCCGAATTGCAAAATATGGCCTGGTCAGGAATGGGGTAAAATCTTCCGGTCTTAAAGCGGTTAAAAATACACTCATTGAGAATTTTTTTGTCAAAGACATGTAGCTAAATACATTTTGGCCTAAATATATGACAAAAATTTAATATATTGGATATTTTTTAACTGTCAAAGTAGAAAAATATTGTTATTTTTTCAATATTGTCGCTTTTTTTATTAATATTGCAAAAAATAAAAATTGCAGAGATGATCAAATACCACCAAAAGTAAGCTCTGTTTGTGGAAAAGAAATGACGTAAATTTCGTTTAGGTACGGCGTTGCATGACCGCGCAATTGTCAGTTAAATTTGCACAGTGCCGAATCGCAAAAAGTGGCCTGGACGTAAAGCAGGAAAATCCTCCGGTGGTAAAGTGGTTAATTTGAAGGAAATCGCCTGCTGAAAAAATAAAAAAAACTCCACTCAAAGTCCCTGACATCATTTGACATCCTACGGGCGGGACGTGGTTAAGGTCACAGGAGTACATTTACTTTTGTTCTCCTGTAATGCAGGGTCAGCGGATAGCAGGCTATTGCTCACTATCAAGTAATAGGGCAGAGCTGAATGAGGCTCAGGAAGGATCCTGACAATATTGATGGAATCCACCAAGCTGCCCCAATTAACATTTGGCTCCGTCTTTCAGCTCGCGGCTAAGAGCCAGAGCCAACTGCACCGGCCTCCTCCCCAGCCAGTCAAGGGGTTTGATTAAAATGTGCCTAAGGGACAATAGTGCTAAATGTGCAAGCACCTTGTGTTGCCTGTAACTGCTGATATTTGTAATTGACGTATCTCTGTGCTGTCCCTTGGATCCTGATCCAGGCAGTACTCGGGAATTCTGTCCAAGGTGACCCCTCGGGAAGATCATTTACACTGACATTCTGGGATTTGACAGCACTTCAGCACTGCTAATACCTATGAGAAATGGATGAGGCCAGTTTATGGTAAAGCAGAGTTTAGCATGGAAGAGGTAGAAGCAACACAATAAGACAATCAGTTGTGCTGCAGTGTTCATGTACTAACAATAAACAACTTCTTGTCACTTTGGGACCTTTTCACATGGACTATTTATTGATTAATCTTTGAGTATTGATTTATTTATTTATACAGTTCATTGTATATGCCAATCCATTTTCATTAGGATATTGATTAGCCTTGGTTTATATATTTTAGTAATAAGTTTATTGCACTAGCACTTTTTGGATTTAACTGTAATTTCACAAAAATACCTTTTGTCAGAACACTGAGTGACTTGGTCCTGACATTTAGGTAATTTGTACATTGTACTTTTTCTACTGATTTCACTCCATTATTTGCATTTTTGAACATTCAACATGTATATTTATTCGTTTTTCATTAACCATTATTAGCACCCCATACATAGTTTTTAACATCACCGACTGTACCACAGCATCTTTCCTTGTATTGTGGAATTACAATGCTTTGCGCTGATTATTTCACCCTTTATTTCTCATGTAATAACAATGCTGATAGGAGTGGAAAGCAGTGTGACAGAGGGATGAACTCATCTGTCTACTGCATGAGAGACTGCAGGACCCTAGGTTTCCTCCAAAGGTTGCTAGGGGTTCCTTAAGAGGTTACTAAACCCAGGAGCCTGCATTCACTATATATGATCTCCTACAGTACACAGAACATGGAAATGCAATTGTTTTAGTAAATATAAAAAGACATAAAACAACTGCGCTATGCACCACTATGTAAGCAATCAAATGTCACAGATGATTAAATAAATTAATATATTGCATAAAAAGCAGCTACACAAAGAGATCCTGAAACAATCACATAAATATAAATTTTTTTAAAAAATTGTAGCGCTTAAATTGATAAAAAGTCCACATAAATTATTAAAAGGAAATGTCCTTTAAAATCCATATGACAGTAGATATCCATGTGTGTTTTAGCAAAGGCATTCACCGACTCTCCCACGGAAGACCAAGTGACATAAAACCACCACCAAGAGAGACATCTTAAACACCCTTACCAGATCTCAAATCTTATAGGCAGTGTGTATCAATCAACAGGCATAAGACATTCTCCCAGCGGATATCCGTAGTCAATCGTGTCCCAAATGCTGGTGTTCCCCTGTGAACAATGTCTCAAAAGACACAAAGGGAGCCTCTCATAGCGTAGTATGTCCAAAGCAATCCTTTATTTACTCCCGACCACACCGATCCCTGGGGCTGCTCCTCCTGCTAAATACCTTTTCTAAGGCTCCATGTACACGGGACGCTGTAAATGGCCGTTTAGGAGCAGTTGGGCGTTTTTTTTAGAAGCCCCTGAACCCATCTACATTTTATCTTATCTGTCCATGTACACCAGGTCATTTGCGGTCGTTTGCGGGCAGTTGCGTTCAGGGACTTTTTTTAGAACGCAATTATTTGCGTTCGAACGTGTGTTTCACGGCGTTTCAAACGCAAAAACGCGACCGAACGCGTCCGAAAGATGACCTGCGTTTGGCGTTCGCGTTTTTCCATTTTAAAGGGGAATAATTTTTTTGACCTCTAGGAACGGTTCTAAACACAAACGCCCGCAAACGCCCGCTAAACGCCCGCTAAACGCGGCTAAAAACGCGACCGAACGTACGTTTCAAAAATTCCAGCATTCAAAGGGACTTTTAACAACGTCCCGTGTACATGGACCCTTATCAGCAGTTAGAGACTTCTATCAGTGTCTGGTTAAGGCTTGTAGGAGGAGTTTTAATTCTGCTTTGCCTGTCCTATGAAGCTGCATGGGCCCTGACTCTCTGTCTGGACAGTGCTGATTGGCCCTGTGTTGATCACATGCACTCTCCCAAAAAAAAAAAAAACTCTCCAGCAATACACACCAAACATACAGAAGGTTTTTTTTATATTCATGCATAGAATGCATAAAGGTAAAAAAAACTGTCTTCAGAACCACTTTAGGTTAAAGTGATTGTAAAGGTAAATAAAAAAAAACAAAAAAAAGAAACAAACATGTCTAGACTTACCTGCTCTGTGCAATGGAATTCCAGTGCCCCCCTGGAAGCAGCTTCCCATGAGGGCACTCATGCGTGCTCGCACCCGAGCCCCGCTGCTGCATCCATTGACACAGACAGCGGAACACGGCCCTGCCCCCCTTCCCTTGCCTGGATTTGATTGACAGCACTGGAAGCCAATGGCTCCCGGTCCCCCAGCAAAGCCAGCGAGACCCAGAAGTGAGAGAAGAGAAGAGCTGCAGACGTGCATGGGCCTGGATTGAATGGGGGCTCAGTAAGTAAAAGGGGGGGTAGGGGGGATGCTGACACCTAAACATTTTTTACCTTAATGAAAGGAATGCAATAAGATAAAAAATGTTTAGGCTTCATAACCACTTTAACCTTCCTAGCGGTATTCCCGAGTATGGCTCGGGGTTAAATTTCAGTGCCAAAAGCGGTAACCCCGAGCCACACTCGGGGTACCGCTAGGAAGATCGCTGGATCCTGGTAGAGGGGTTACTTACCTTGTCACCGGGATCCAGCAATGTATCCCGGCGGTGTCTGGCGGCGGATCTTCCTCCCGATCCTCTGTGTGCCCTGGCTTCCGTCTCCTGCGAAGTGACGTTCGCAGGGGGGGGGGGGTGGAACCGGCGGCAAATTCAAATGTAAAACACACCAAACACACTGATCCAATGCAAAATAAAATAAATTCACATTAGTTTGCCCCCCAGTGCCCTTTCCTGCAGTTTTACTGTACTTTTTATGTATATATGTGTGTATATACGTATATATATATATATATATATATATATACAGTGGGTACAGAAAGTATTCAGACCCCCTTAAATTTTTCACTCTTTGTTATATTGCAGCCATTTGCTAAAATCATTTAGGTTCATTCTTCTTCCTCATGAATGTACACACAGCTCCCCATATTGACGGAAAAACACAGAATTGTTGACATTGTTGCAGATTTATTAAAAAAGAAAAACTGAAATATCACATGGTCCTAAGTATTCAGACCCTTTGCTGTGACACTCATATATTTAACTCAGGTGCTTTCCATTTCTTCTGATCATCCTTGAGATGGTTCTACACCTTCATTTGAGTCCAGCTGTGTTTGATTATACTGATTGGACTTGATTAGGAAAGCCACACACCTGTCTATATAAGACCTTCCAGATCACAATGCATGTCAGAGCAAATGAGAATCATGAGGTCAAAAGGAACTGCCTGAAGAGCTCAGAGACAGAATTGTGGCAAGGCACAGATCTGGCCAAGGTTACAAAAAGATTTCTGCTGCACTTAAGGTTCCTAAGAGCACAGTGGCCTCCATAATCCTCAAATGGAAGACGTTTGGGATGACCAGAACCCTTCCTAGAGCTGGCCGTCCGGCCAAACTGATCTATCGGGGGAGAAGAGCCTTGGTGAGAGAGGTAAAGAAGAACCCAAAGATCACTGTGGCTGAGCTCCAGAGATGCAGTCAGGAGATGGGAGAAAGTTGTAGAAAGTCAACCATCACTGCAGCCCTCCACCAGTCGTTGCTTTATGGCAGAGTGGCCCGACGGAAGCCTCTCCTTAGTGTAAGATACATGAAAGCCCGCATGGAGTTTGCTAAAAAACACCTGAAGGACTCCAAGATGGTGAGAAATAAGATTCTATGGTCTGATGAGACCAAAATAGAACTTTTTGGCCTTAATTCTAAGCGGTATGTGTGGAGAAAACCAGGCACTGCTCATCACCTGTCCAATACAGTCCCAACAGTGAAGCATGGTGGTGGCAGCATCATGCTGTGGGGGTGTCAGAGAAACCTTCAGCTGCAGACTGGTCATCACATGACAAGCACCACATGACTTCCACATGACTTCCTGGCTGCCTATAAAAGCTGAGCAAGTGCTCAGAGGAATTGCTGGTTTGTCTTTCAGCTTCCTGTACCTGAGTTCCTGTTTCCTGTGTGATCGTTTATCTGCTGTGACCCGGATTGACCCTGACCTGCTCTGCACTTCTCCTGGACCCGACCTTGGCTTGTTTTACGGACTTTGCTTTTGCTTACCTGTGTTTGACCCTCTGCCTGCGACCCGGATTTACCTTCAGTCTCCTGTGCCTTGACCCTCTGCTTGTGACCAAGTCTTGTCTCCTATCTCCAGTGCCTTGACCCTCAGCCTGTGACCTGGATTGTCTGCTTACCTGTGTTTGACCCTCAGCCTGCTCCGGACTTTTACTGCTGGATCCTGATCAGTCTCTGCTCCAGCTCTACAGGACCTCCACGCAAACTCTACCCTGCCTGCTGGTAGCTTGTGCCTCTTTGTGCCATCCACCCTCTGTATCACCTCCAGAGGGGCGGAGTGCGCTTAGTCGCAACAGCGAACCGCTCTCGGCATCTCGGCCTCGGTGAGTACCTCTATTCTGATAGTACAAACCAGCCATGTCAGAGGCCGACAGAGCGCGTTCTCCTCTTGAGATCCTGTGCCAGCAGGTCACAACCCTCACGGATGCAGTCCAGAAACTGCAGGAAGGCTATGCCCAGATTGACGGTCGTCTCCAGCAACTTTCAGGGTCATCTGCATCAACAGCCGCAGCCCCTGCGCCCACCAGCGGAGCCTCCTCTTCTCAAGTTGCATCAAGCCCCACAGTGATCATGGCTACCCCTGAGCCCAGGGTTCCCACACCGGAGCGTTTTTCAGGCGATCGCAAAAAGTTCCGGGCCTTCAAAAATGCATGCTCCTTGTACTTAGCCCTTCAGCCCAGGACTTTTTCGTCCGAAGTAGTTAAGGTGGGATTTGTCATCTCCCTGTTGACCGAAGAGCCGCAGGCCTGGGCCCACAGCCTGATGGAACAGAGGAGCTCTCTTCTGAACTCTTTGGACCTTTTCTTTGAAAGTATGTCTCAACTATATGATGACCCCCAACGCACCGCTACTGCAGAAGCCGTGCTACACTCCCTGTCCCAAGGAAAGAGACCAGTGGAGGACTACACTGCTGAATTTCGTAAATGGTCAGCTGACACAGGGTGGAACGAACCCGCTCTTAAATACCAGTACCGCCAGGGGCTGTCAGAAGCTTTGAAAGATGAGTTGGCCAGGATTGAAACCCCTGCCACTTTGGAGGATTTAATCCAATCCGCTACCAAGCTAGACAGACGCATGCGCGAGCGGCGCTCTGAGCGCTCCCAGGGTCCCCGACCTAGTTGGATGCTCCCTAAACCTTCTCCCGTTCACCCATCCTTTCCAGTGACTCCTGTCACCTCTGCTCCAGAGGCTGAGCCCATGCAGCTTGGATTGGTCCGTGCTCCTCTTACCCCTGAAGAGAAGCAACGACGGCGACAGGCCAATCTCTGTCTGTACTGTGGGGGAACTGGACATTTTCTGCGTACCTGCCCCGTGAGACCCAGTAAGTCACGCTCGCAGTTTTTTATGAACTTTCAGAACCCTGGTTTATCCCAGACTTATGTCACCCTCTCTGTCTCCTTACAGCTAATGGAAAAGGAAGTTCATCTACCAGCAATTATTGATTCCGGAGCCTGTAGTTGTTTTCTAGACACTTCACTGGCCCAAAAACTGCACATTCCACTGCAAACCAAAGAACAAGGCCTCCAAGTCTACCTGGCTGATGGGTCTCTCCCTCGCTCTGGATTTGTCACACAACAGACAAGGCCCATCCTTGTCACCACGGACTCCGGCCACCAGGAGCTTCTAAGCTTTGACATCATCTTCTCCCCCATGTTCCCCATCATTTTGGGGCTCCCCTGGCTACAGGCACATGAACCTAACATCAATTGGAACAAGAAGAAAGTCTCCTTTTCCTCTCACTACTGTTCCCAGCATTGCCTTCCTCCAGCTCCAGCCGCCTGTTTAACCGTAGCACCTACACCTGACAATCTCCAGCACGTCCCTCCGGTATATCTTGAATTTAGAGATGTCTTCGATAAACAAAAAGCTGATTGCCTACCACCTCATCGGTCTTACGACTGCCCCATTGATTTGCTACCTGGTTCTGAAATACCCTTTGGCCGTATCTTTCCACTATCAGAGACTGAACTAGCGGCTCTTAAAACGTATATTGATGAGAACTTGGATAAGGGTTTCATTCGTCCATCATCTTCACCGGCCGGAGCCGGCATCTTCTTTGTGGAAAAGAAAGATGGTTCCCTAAGACCATGCATAGACTATAGAGAACTGAACAAAATAACGATAAAAAATCGCTATCCTCTTCCACTTATCCCAGAGTTGTTTCAGCGTTTCCGTTCTGCCCGAATCTTCTCCAAGTTGGATCTGCGAGGTGCCTATAACCTCATCCGAATCAGGCCTGGAGACGAATGGAAGACTGCCTTCAGGTCCAGGTTTGGACATTATGAATATTTGGTAATGCCCTTTGGGTTGTGTAACGCCCCGGCCACATTTCAGCACCTGGTAAACGACATCTTTCGAGAATATCTGGACAATTTCCTAGTTGTTTACCTGGACGACATTCTTATTTTTTCTGCCACCATTGAGCTACACCGGGTTCATGTAAAGACAGTCCTTGCAATTCTCAGGAGACACAAATTGTACCTTAAAGCAGAGAAATGCGAATTCGAAAAATCTGTTGTGCAATTCCTAGGCTTTATCATTTCTACCAACGGGGTCGCAATGGATCCCCAGAAGGTCAAGGCAATTCAGGAGTGGCCGGCTCCAGTAGACAAAAAGGGGGTACAGCGGTTTATCGGATTCGCTAATTTTTACCGGAGGTTTATCGTTGGCTTCTCATCCATTGTTGCACCCATCACCCAACTAACCCGCCAACATAGTCGTTTTCAGTGGTCCCAAGAGGCCCAGGAAGCTTTTACCAAGCTCAAAGCCCTGTTCACCTCTGCACCAATCCTACGGCATCCGGATCCAGCCCTGCCATTTGTGTTGGAGGTAGACGCCTCGGAAACCGCCACTGGAGCCATCCTCTCCCAGAGACAGGGCCCCAAGGCTCTCCTCCATCCTGTAGCTTTCGCATCTCGGAAACTAAGTTCCCCGGAAAGGAATTATGATGTGGGAGACCGGGAGCTGTTGGCCATCAAGTTCGCTCTGGAGGAGTGGAGATATCTGTTGGAGGGTGCTTCCCATTCCATCATGATCTTCACCGATCATAAAAACCTAGAATACCTCAGGACAGCCAAACGCTTAAGACCCAGGCAAGCCCGGTGGGCCCTCTTCTTTTCTAGGTTCAACTTTCATATCTCTTATAGACCTGGCCTCAAGAATGGGAAAGCAGACGCACTCTCCCGGATGTTCCCTGAATCTCCCCAGTCAACGGAACCTAGCACCATCTTATCTCCACAAAACTTCCTTCTGCTCACAGACACTGATCTTATGACCACCATCAAGTTGGCATCCAGCCATTGTACTGACCCAGAAATATCCTCCTTGGAGAAACGAGATGACTTGTTCTGGTCCCAAGGAAGAATTTTTGTCCCACCGGAGGCTAGACCCATGACGTTAAAGTTGCTTCATGACCATAAACTGGCTGGTCACTTTGGGACTCAAAAGACTTTGGAATTGGTTGCCCGTTCTTTTTGGTGGCCTGGTTGGAGGCAGGACTGTAAAGAGTATGTCCTCTCTTGTATTTCTTGCCAGCGCAGTAAAGTGGCTAACACCAAATCTTGGGGATTACTTAGACCTTTACCCATTCCAGAACGCCCATGGGCTGAAGTTTCTATGGACTTCATTGTTGATCTTCCTCCCTCGGAAGGTTTCACCTCCATTCTGGTTGTTGTCGACCGCCTTTCCAAAATGGCACACTTCTTGCCCATGGTGGGCACCCCCTCTGCTTTGGAGACAGCTAACATTTTTATCAAAGAAATAATAAGGCTACATGGAGTACCCGACAGTGTTGTTTCTGACAGAGGGGTTCAGTTCACCTCCAAATTTTGGAAAGAACTTTGTAAAGCACTACAAATAAAGGTCTGTCTCTCCTCTGCGTATCACCCTCAAAGCAATGGCCAGACAGAGAGAACGAACCAAACTCTGGAGCAGTATCTCCGCTGTTTCTCTTCTGGCTCTCAGGATGACTGGTCCTCTCTGCTACCCTACGCGGAGTTTGCGTATAATAATTCAGTTCATTCAGCCACCAACCAAACGCCCTTCTGGTCTAACTTTGGGTTTCACCCTTCTTTCCTTCCAAACGCTACCCCTGAATTATCTGTTCCTGCTGTCCAAGATCGCATAGCCTCCATCCAACAGAACTTTCAAAGGATTCAGGAAACCATGCAAAAGGCCCAGGATGACTATAAGAAGTACTACAACAGGGGAAGGAAGGAGAACCCGGTTTTCAAGGTCGGTGAGGAAGTTTGGTTATCTTCAGCTAACCTCAAATTACCTTTTCCCTCACGGAAGTTGGGCCCAAAGTTCATAGGGCCGTTCAAAATCAAGAGGATGGTTAACCCTGTGGCCTTTGAATTGGCCTTACCCAGCTCTTACAGGATTCATTCTGTCTTTCATGCATCCTTACTAAAACCAGTGATTCCTAGCCCCTTCCCGGGAAGAGAGGAGCCGCCTCCTCCACCGGTCCAGGTGGATGGAGAAAATGAATTTGAGGTTGAAGCCATACTGAACTGCAGGAAGAGGGGTAGACTTCTCCAATACCTAATCAAGTGGAAGGGGTACCCACCTGAAAACAACTCTTGGGAACCCTCAAGAAACATACACGCCCCTCGCTTGATCCGAGCTTTTCATGTGAATCACCCGGAGTTGATGTCCAGTTTGGGCGTCCAGAGGCCGCCCCTCGGGGGGGGGGGCACTGTCAGAGAAACCTTCAGCTGCAGACTGGTCATCACATGACAAGTACCACATGACTTCCACATGACTTCCTGGCTGCCTATAAAAGCTGAGCAAGTGCTCAGAGGAATTGCTGGTTTGTCTTTCAGCTTCCTGTACCTGAGTTCCTGTTTCCTGTGTGATCGTTTACCTGCTGTGACCCGGATTGACCCTGACCTGCTCTGCTCTTCTCCTGGACCCGACCTTGGCTTGTTTTACGGACTTTGCTTTTGCTTACCTGTGTTTGACCCTCTGCCTGCGACCCGGATTTACCTTCAGTCTCCTGTGCCTTGACCCTCTGCTTGTGACCAAGTCTTGTCTCCTATCTCCAGTGCCTTGACCCTCAGCCTGTGACCTGGATTGTCTGCTTACCTGTGTTTGACCCTCAGCCTGCTCCGGACTTTTACTGCTGGATCCTGATCAGTCTCTGCTCCAGCTCTACAGGACCTCCACGCAAGCTCTACCCTGCCTGCTGGTAGCTTGTGCCTCTTTGTGCCATCCACCCTCTGTATCACCTCCAGAGGGGCGGAGTGCGCTTAGTCGCAACAGCGAACCGCTCTCGGCATCTCGGCCTCGGTGAGTACCTCTATTCTGATAGGGGGTGTTTTTCATCTGCAGGGACAAGACGACTGGTTGCAATCGAGGGAAAGATGAATGCGGCCAAGTACAGGGATATCCTGGACAAAAACCTTCTCCAGAGTGCTCTGGACCTCAGACTGAGCCAAAGGTTTACCTTCCAACAAGACAATGACCCTAAGCACACAGCTAAAATAACGAAGGAGTGGCTTCACAACAACTCCGTGACTGTTCTTGAATGGCCCAGCCAGAGCCCTGACTTAAACCCAATTGAGCATCTCTGGAGAGACCTAAAAATGGCTGTCCACCAACGTTTACCATCCAACCTGACAGAACTGGAGAGGATCTGCAAGGAGGAATGGCAGAGGATCCCCAAATCCAGGTGTGAAAGACTTGTTGCATCTTTCCCAAAAAGACTCCGGGCTGTATTAGATCAAAAGGGGGCTTCTACTAAATACTGAGCAAAGGGTCTGAATACTTAGGACCATGTGATATTTCAGTTTTTCTTTTTTAATAAATCTGCAACAATGTCAACAATTCTGTGTTTTTCTGTCAGTATGGGGTGCTATGTGTACATTCATGAGGAAGAAGAATGAACTTAAATGATTTTAGCAAATGGCTGCAATATAACAAAGAGTGAAAAATGTAAGGGGGTCTGAATACTTTCCGTACCCACTGTATATATATATACATATATACAGTATATATATATATATATATATGTATACATACTTTAACTTATTTATAGTTTTTTATTATATTATAATTTATGATTTTGTGTTTCAAACTTTATCATACCCGAGATGTTATAAAGAAGAACGCACAGTAAAAAAAAAAAATCATATGTAAACAGTTGGTTTGGGCTTCTCATTCTTAAGAATTACATGCAAAATAATGGTACCGCTTTCAGCAACTAAAATCCGAAAAAATCATACCGCCAGGGAGGTTAAAGCAACACTGTAGGCAAGTCCATAGCAGGGTCATCAGTTAGTATTCTGATAATATTGTAGTAGGCAGTAGACAATGAGCATACAGTAGTTAGGACTTAAAAGCAAGAAAACATTTAGTACAAGTATAGTCAGAAAAGCAATAGTGGATCCAAATCAAGTAAGCAAGAGGTAAATGATGGACAGGCAATTCACGCAAACCAAAATTAGTTATATCACAGTGGACAAGCTGGGCTTGTAGATAACAACTAGCAGTACATTACTCAGCACTGATGCTTGGCGGAAAGGTTTAAAAATGTTTTACATGTTTGGTAACAGACATGGAATTATGCCTCACTAGGTTCATATTAAGATTTTAGACTCTGACCTACAAGTAATTCATGTGATGGTTTTTTTTTCTAGCAGGCTTTTTACTTTTTACTGCACCGTAAACCAAAGTTATTATTTTTGGCAAGCAATACTGTTTTCATGTATAATTGGGCAGTATATGCTATACTTGGAAAGATGCAAATACTTGATTCCATGATGGAACTGTCACTGCTGTCAATTGAGATAAGACATATCCCATCTCAAAGTTATTTCTTGTGTATCAGATGAGGACTATAGGGAATCGTAGAGCCATTTATGATATAAATATATGTAGAATCATTTTGGAGTGTCGTGACTTGGGAGTGATGTCAATGGCAGAGTAATTGATCTAATCAGGGGTCTCCAAACATTTCAAAAGATGGGCCAGTCTACTGTACTTCAGACTTTAGGAGGGCTAGATTGTGGCCAGCGGGAGTATAAAATATTCCGGGCTCATCATCAGTGAAAATAAATATGGCCTCAGATTGGTGGTTAGTAGGAGGAGTAGTGCCCCATTATTGATATTAGTAGCAGGAATAGTCTCCCATCAGTGGTATCAGTGAAAGGAATAGTGCCCCATCATTAATATCAGTGGAAGAAATAGTGGCCCATTGCTGGTGTCAGTGGGAGGAATAGTACCTCATAACATAGGAAGGAGTAGTGCCCCAAGGGCCAGATACAGGCTAGTAAAGGGCCACATCTGGCCCTGGGGCCGCAGCTTGAAGATCCCTGGTCTACATTACAGGTACTGTTCTGGGAAGATATGAGCCATGTCTGTGTAATAAGAAATCCTCAGGAACAGGTGCGCATGCACGTGGCTTTCGGAGCAGACATGTTCTGATGGAGCCGCTGGACTTTCCCAGCATATAACCGGGAATCCGGGCACAGAAAGCAAGCTCCCCTGTGGGGGATCATATCATGCAGCGAAGGACAGCGGGCTAGTAAAGAGGAACCTGCTGCGCTTTAACAATACGGCCCGATTGGGGCGCCCATTGCCAACAGTACACCAGGCCTTCTCTCCCAAGAAGGGAAAGGGACATGTGGCTCAGCCATCACGCACTTCAGTTTCCCCTCACTCTGCAGCTGCATCCTTGAGTGCCTCAGCCGCTCCACAAGTGAGTCAAATCCCTGACCCATTCTCCTCCCAGTCTCAGGATGAGATGACACTGCTGCATAGAGTTGAGCTCCCTCCATTTTCCCCAGCCTCTGCTTATCAAGGGGAGGGCCTAGACAATGCAGGGTCCCCTGCCTCATCTATGGACAGACAAATGGCGGACTTAGCAGAGCTAGCTTTGAGCCAGTCTAGTTCAGTGCAGGAACAACTACAACCCCCTCCATCTACTTATCCTGGAGATGCAGCCCAATTAGCTCGTTTATCAGCATTACTCCAGCAAGAGCTATCCAAAGTTTTCACAATCATAACAGCAGAGATGAAGGGAGATTTTCACAGTATTGCGGAAAGACTGGACACGATTGAATCTATGACGGATGGCACAGTGAAAAGGGTTAACCAGAACTCCACAATAATTACTTCCCTACAAGAAAAATTTGACCAAGCTAATGCAAAAATAGAAGATCTGGAGAACAGATCCAGACGGCACAACTTTAGGATACGTGGACTGCCGCCGGAATCAGTTACTGATCTGGAGGACACAGTTCATGTCCTGATTCAGGACTTAATTCCTGAAATATCCCCTCATAACCTAGAAATCGAGTACATCGCGCATTGACAGCTCAGAGATTGGATGGTCTCCCTAGAGATGTGATAGTAAAACTGCACTTTTATAGGATCAAGGAAAAGATCATGGGAGATATGACCTTACTGGGCCACACTGTCCAAATATTTGCGGATATCTCTCAACTGACCATCCAGAAGAGACGATCACTGAAACCGCTTTTGGCGCATCTAACCAATCGACATATAAAATACTGCTGGTCTTTTCCATTTAGCTTATCCTTCACCCACAAGGGCAAGACACACACCTTCACCAACTTCTGCATGGGGAAGAATTTTGCTTAACTTGGGACTAAGATGTTTCACCCCTCTCCTCTCAATAAGCTACAGATCGACTGATCTCACCTATATAGTCTCAATAAGGTAGTTCTTCATCCAAGAGGCCCTCTCCAGTCACAGGAGCATATGGTTGATCTTGCTTTGGCCCCCTGTTTGTTGTTTTTTGAACCAAAGTTAGCGGCCAGCTAGACACAAGCTAAACTTAATGGACCGCTACGGAACTTCCTAACTGTTGCCAGGGGGTTGACCCTCATTTTTTTTCCAATTTTTGTTTTCTTCTTTTTACCTTTAATGGGATACACAAAGTTCTTGCATTTGTTTACTTGGGAGATGGACACCTCTGCCCTGTTATTGGGTGGGGGCGTGTCTTATCTATACGCTGTTTCCGTGTTATAAGTGAGAGCCACCCTGGTCAGGTAGCAGATATCTGATCTATCCCCTAAGGCAACAGGGATGCACAATCTCTTTAATTTTGCACACCGAATACTCCTCTCCTTTTTCTGCTATATGGTAGGAAGGGTAGCCGAGCGCAAACGCATGCCACTTCTCGTAAGCTTGTCCCTTCTGGTCAGAGGGTGACAACCCCATGAAACACTATGGGAACGTTGATTTCCCAGAGGTCTTTGACCTACACTATGTTATGTGAAATCTTATTGTTTACATATTATATGTTTATCGACACACGATTGCTCAGTGTGTTGAACTACGAATCCAAATCTCTTCTCTTTCTCTTTATCTTCCTGTCTTTTTACCTCAGTGCACTCTTTCCCTTAGATCCAGAAATTCCTCCTTGCCATGCCGGAATCTTGACTGAAAGGATGAAACATGACAACAGGCGAATACAGTTTATCAAACCATTATGCTAAGTACCCTGTCAGCCAAATTCACAATATTAACTCATAATGTACAGGGCTTTAATTCCCCAACAAAACCGGTAATGGCTTTTCAACAATATCATAAATGGGGAGCGGGTATAGTACTCCTACAGGAAACACGCTTTTCCCGTACCTCAGCACCCAAATACTTGCATACCTTCTTCCCCACCTGCTATTTATATAATGGTCCAGAGAAAAAAGCGGAAGTTGCGATTTTCATTGCCAAATGTGTCCCCTTTATCCCAGACATAGTAATAAAAGATAAAGAAGGTAGATACATCATGGTGATCAGGAAAATTAATGAACAAGCTATCACTATAGTTTCCTACTATGCCCCAAATTTTGGACTAGTTACATTTTTCGAGTCTATGCTAGCAACATTGATCCCACATGTAAAAGGTCAGGTTAAAATTGCTAACAACAGTAATAAATAAATATAAATAAATAGAAAGTGCTGACAGTGCTAAATAACAACAAGAACATGACCTACAAATGATATTACAAGAACAAAAGAATAACCCCCAGATAGACCTAAGACATAGGATCGACGCATCGCACACGGCACTGAACCTTAGCCTTACAACTAAGCGGAGAAGCTTCTTTGCTGGTCTAGACACCAGTTCTACTGAATGGGAGACAAACCGATTACCTTGTTAGCTAGGAAACTTACCCCTCATTCCTACAACCTAGCCCTCCCAAGTTACACCTACGTCATGGCAAAACAACCCAAAACCCCCACTTGATAGTCCAAGAATTTTGTGACTTCTATTCTAAATTATATGCATCGCCGAAGGCTTTTCCTAAATCATTAGCTGAGAAATTCTTTGAAGATATCCCACTACCAGACTTGTATAAAGTACTCAAAATTTCTACTTGAGTAAAAGTACAAGTGCTCGATCAAAAAGTGACTTGAGTAGAAGTGGAAGTGCTCACAGAAAAAGTTACTTAAGTAGAAGTACTAAAGTATTCAACATTTTTTTTACTTAAGTATTGCAAGTAGTTTTTTCAAAAAATTTGCTACTTAAGTACTAAAAGTAAAAAGTACCAGTAGTTTTGAAAAAAAAATTCTACTCAAGTACTGAAAGTAGAAGTAGAAGTACTGTGTTATGTAGTTATTAAAGAAAGAAGTCAAAAGTTTGAACATCATATTGTTTATTATTATTTCAAATGATTTATTCAAATGATTAACCTAAAGGACAATCACAATTCCTTAGGCTGTAACTTTTTGTAAACAAAAAACAGATAAAGTATGTCCCTCCCTTCCCCTTTTAAAGCCAGGGGTGGTCTCCTTCCTGAGCTTCCTCACTCTCACAGCCAGGCAGATCACTTGAAGTTGAAGGGCCAGGGGTGGAAGGTGGTGTTTTTGGTTCGTCCATCTTTTCAGCTGATCAAAAGGCAGAACAGGAGCATGCGCAGTCTTCTTAATCGCGGTTTGATTTGATTTGCTCAATTGATGATGATGTGCCAGGCCAGCTTCATCAAACCTACAACGCTTAAAGTGAAAAATGCATCAAAAACTACTAACAAAGTGGCTGTGCTAAAAAATGCTAATAAAGTGCCTGCAATTATATATATATTCTTCTTGTATTCAAAATCATCGCCCATAGTATCAAAAATAAAGTGACATGTCTGTGCTAAATGCAATTCAAATTATTCCCACAATGTAAATGTAATTCATATAAAATATATATGACAATACCACAATAAAATAAGTTGTGATTGTGAATAAGTTAGGTGCAAGTTTAAGTGTGTAAACTAAACTTTATAATGAAAAGTCCATAACTGAATTCCAGTGTGCAATCTAAGAAGTGCTTGTCACTTGCTGTCAGATGCTTCCACCTTTCTTCTGTCATCTGCTCAAGTAAAGTGGTGGACTGGATAGCCTCTCTCTGTCTCTCACCTTAGTAGCACTGGCACTGCACTGGCTCAAAAAGCTGTCTATATTATTTTCATTATAAGAACTTGTCAGAACATGCATCCACCACCTGTCCTTCACACTAGTAGTGCTCATTTGCTTTGCTCAAGTCAAGTGCCACTGCAGTGCAGGCACTGCCGCACAGGCAGAGGCAGGCCGCAGGAAGCACAGGCACCACCACAACACAACACTTATGGTCCATGGACCATGGATGGTCGGATAATCATCATAGCCGTCAGTCTCACTCTTCTTGGTTCAGAAAAGCAATCCCATGACCCGTGTGTATATAATATATTAATATTTTATATTGATTATTTGATTCTCAAATGGCACATTTGCCATGGCAAGGATTAGGCCCTCTCCACGGTCCACCTCACTCACCTCATAGAGAAGAAGATGAGATGACGAAGAAAATGCTCCCGCGTCCCGCCGCCCGCGTCACAACTCCTCTCAGTAAGAGCTCTAAGGGGTGGAGTCTGAGTGACACACAACACGTCTAGAGGCAGAGACCTCGAGCGGGAAGACGGCAGCGCGGCTCCTCCTGTGCGGTCTTAACTTGATGATCATGACAGTGATTCCGCGGGCCGCGGCGCGAGCGAGGCTGTGGGATTGATTGAATTGAGTTGTGCTGCCTACTGCTACACGCTACCTACTACTACTACTAAATTGTGAGTCAGTATATTTTATTTCATTTTTATATATAAAAGCGGTATTGTTGAGCACTACTAGCCACTAGATCTCCTGGCTGTCACTTTGTCACATGTTGGGGAATCACAGCGGCTCGGCTCCAGAAGTGGCGGGTGTCCCCTTCATCCTGCCAGGGTCGCCAAGAAGTTCATCACCTAAGTTATTAATATGTTATGAGGAGAGGACCTATGAGATTGAGAATTGAAATGATTAAATATATATGGCTTTTTGAACCAGTGCAGTCAGTGCCAGTGCCACCCAGACGCTATCCACCAGTGCCACCACCATTAAGTGTGTTGGTCGGTCACTCGAGCACTGAAGGAGGTGGAAGCATCTGACAAGTGAAGTGACACTTTAGATTTGCACACTGGAATTCTTTTATGGACTTTTCGTTATAGATAGGTTTACACACTTCAACTTGTTGCACGCACCTGACCTAACTTATTTCATAACTTATTTTATTGTGATTTATTGTCATATTTTATATGAATTGAATTTACTGTAACATTGTGGGAATAATTATTTTCACTGCATTTAGGCTTTAGCACATTCATGTCACTTTATTTTTGATACTGTGTGGAGTGTGGGCAGGGCACTGGGGGCAGTGATGATATTATATCGATTGCACAGGCACTTTATTCGCACAGCCAAGTTGTGTTTGTTAGTAGTTTCTTGATGCACTTTAAGCGCTGTAGCACCATTTATTTGTTTGTTTCATATTTTCTTTTTATTGGAAAGATTTGGTATAGCAGCTTTTATTATACACAGCCTTTATTTTCGTATGCGCTGATTTACAAATGACATTATACACATTTTTTTGAGCTTTATGCAACCTGCCATCTACTGTTCTGGCAGTGGTAATTTTTTTAAAAGTAACGAGTAACTATGCAGCACAAAAAAAAATACTTGAGTAGAAGTATCGAAATCATCGAAAAAATATAGTGAAGTAAAAGTAGAAGTAGGAGAAAAAAATTCTACTCTAGGAAAGTACAGATACCGCATTTCGGTACTTAAGTACAGTACTTAAGTAGTTCTACTTCGTTACTATACATCTCTGCCCACTACCTAAGGTAGCAAAGGGTCATACAGAGCTGATGAAGTGAAACTACATTGAGGGGGAAGTAAGGGCAGCTATAAAGACTACACATCCTTCAAAGGCACCAGGTCCTGACGGATTTTTGGGTCATTACTATAAAAAGTATGCTGAATTGTTGGTGCCTCACCTGTGCTCTTTTTTAATTACTTGAGAAAAGGCACGGCTTTGGCTGCACATGAAAATGAGGCCTTCATCCCCGTCATCCCTAAACCTGGGAGAGACCATGGGGACTGCGTTAAATAACGTCTGATCTCACTCATTAATGTGGATCTCAAGTTGATGAATAAAGTCTTAGCGAATCATATGAATACTTTTCTAACCAGATAAGTCCATCCGGACCAGGTGGGGTTTGTGCCCAATAGACAAGCCCCTGACCAGATTTGACGATTAATAGACATAATATCCAACTGGGATAAAGGTGGGCCCAGGATGGGTATGCTGTTGTCATTAGACCTTTGTAAGGCTTTTGATTTCTCTCGTGGGATTACCTATTCTATGTATTTGAAGGCACCGGATTTGGAAAAAAGTTCTTGACGGTACTGCAGACCCACTGCTAAGATCTTGGTAAAAGGGTATGGCTTACAACAAATAGATATTCACAGGGGCACCTGACAAGGATGCCCCCTATCCCCCATTTTATTTATATTAGTTCTGGAACCTCTAGCTATTAAACTTAGGCTCCATCCTGATATCAAGGGCATACATTGTGGGGATTTGGAACACAAGTGCGCTCTTTTTGCGCCATTTCTCCATTATCTCGGGCCTATTTGTTAATCGTTCAAAATCAGTTGCCCTAAATTTAACATTGGACACAGCCACAGTCACACAAATACAACAAACATTTCCTTTTAAATGGCAGATGAAGGCTCTTCCATATGTAGGTATCTCCCTGACCCCTACTTTAGTACTTTAGATACTTTATATCAGGCAAATTACTCTCCATTATACAGAAAAATGATAGCGCATCTTCAAAGATGGGATAATAATCCCCTAACATGGTTCGGTAGACTGTACATGATCAAGATTAATCTTTTGCAAAGGTTATTGTACCTATTCAGAACACTTTCCATCTCTATTAGTATGGCGGATTTACATGAGTTTCAAAATAAAGTTTTGAAATTCATATGGGGGAAAAAAGAGACCTCGTTGAACAAACGCACCCTGTACACACCCAAACTGAGAGGTGGCCTGGGAGTTCCAGACCTCGCCAAATATTGTTATGCAGCGCAATTGGCACAACTAATTCCCTACCATTCTTTGTAATACCAACCTTCTTGGATGAAAATGGAATCCTCCCTGCACCCCACAAAACCAATTCATCACTTATTGTGGCTGAGATCCAAAGACAGACCGTTAATGCTGTGTCCCTCATTATCATTCTCAATAAACCTATGGGACAGATTAACAAAACCGTATGGCTTCTCCTCACACACTCCCGTGGCTCCCCTACTTTACAACCCTGATTTCACCCCGGGTCACAATCCCCACATCTTTGCCTGGTGGACAAACAAGGGACTGATACGCATAGCTGACCTTTGTGATAATAGTGGGATCTTATCTTAAAGTTTTTCATTATATCCAAATGAACACTTGGTGGTCCTGTCCAAAAGTAAAACGCTTCTGGATCTGTATTTATATTTTCATCTACTCACTTACACAGGTGAATTTAATTAAATCGCCACAACAAGCTCTTCTGGGATGTCCAGTTGAAGGAACACCAAGACGGACAGGAAAACTTATAGCCTTCATTTTTACTGCAGCCAGGTTAACACTAGCCAGATCCTGGAGGACACCTACAATCCCTTTGACATGGTGAAAAACAAGTTGTCGTGGATTATGGTGAACGAACGCCTCTCGGCAATCTTATTAGACAAACAAGCTTTGTTTAAAAAAAATTGGGAACCCTGGATCAAATACTTGTCTGACACCTTGCAGGCTGCCGGGGATGAGATGGGTATTTATCATGGAGTGCATCTTCTTTCTCTTAGTAATCTCTCTTCTCTCTTTCTTTTCTTCTTTCTTTTCGTTAACTCCTTTTTCTGTACTCTCTCTGTAGAACTAGGGAGATAGACGTTGCTAAATCTATTGCACTGAACATATTTGGTGCATCTTCATCTTACTTGGCATGGTTCGTTGAGTAAAGTGCAGTAAAAGAAATGCAGGCTAGATGATGGGAAAAAAATACTCTTTCCGAAATGTTTATTGTGTAATGAGGCAGCTCTATGCAATACTGTTAAAGCTCTTTAATGTTTTTCTGTCTTGAAAATTTCAATAAAAATCATTAAAACAGAAATCCATCCTCAGGCAGAAATAAGTAACCCTGACCTTTGGTAATAGTAACATGAGCACTGAAAGAAAAGAGCTGCTCGTTAAGTAGCAGGAGCCCAGCTCTGAGAGGTCCTAGCAACCAGTCATCAGCTTGTTAATGTAGCACTGCCCCCTAGAGGACTGCTGGATATTACACTTTAAGGATTCCCCTGGGTTACCCATAGCAACTGCTTGCAGAAATCTTAGTACTTTAAGTTCTAGGCTCAGTCAATGATCAGTCTAGGGGATGATGTTTTTATGGTTTTATTTAAATTGGGATTGGAGAAGGGATGAGTGGGATACTCCAACTGTTAACTATTCACATTCAGAGGACTTTCTAACTTGAGAATGCGGCAAGGCAGCTGCTTCATCCTGCCACTTGAATGAAGATTAAATAAATGCTCCTATTCGTGTTTCTCTTCAGGGTACTCCCCTAGTACCCCCTTTCTCTCTGTGCTAGCTGACAACCGTCCATTGACTCTACACTCCGGAGTGGTCCCCTTCCTGGGCAGACCCCTGGGCAAGTTCCCTTGTACTCACGATACTGTTTTTCCAGATTTTCCAATGCCCCAACTCCTCCAGTCAGCTCTCCTGGACCTGTGAGTTCAGCCTCACACCACTGGTTCACCAGACGGACTGCCTGTGACCACCACCAACTGCTGCAGAAGAGGAGGCAACCGCCACCCTCCTTCTGGGACCTGGCTTCCCGACCAAAGACCTCTACCTCATATGCCCGTGGCGTTTTATACCCTGTCCCATAATGCACCGAGACCAACTGTCTGTGACAATCCCTGGGGCAGTACCAAAAGCCTCTGTGTCATTGATCAGGTTTCCTCCAGCATCCAACGTGCCTCCCCATTGGATCAGCCGGGGACACTCCCTAAGACCAGATGAATCACACACTGAGCACACTGAGTAGACCTAACTACAAATCCTGCTCCCTGATAAGCAGAGTATATATAGGTTTTGCCTGCTGCTCTACTGATAAGCAGACAGAGCCAAAACTACACTCACTACCTAGCACCTGACTAGAAGGGTGCTACATCAATAAGAAAAGTAACTCCTGCCTCTCCTGCTCCCACCCGCGGCTCAGAATGTTACAGCCTCCCGCTCCTCGCTTTGCTGACAATGACAGCGGCCAAGGCATGGGGGAAAATTTGGCTCCTACTTGCTGATCAGAAGTGTACAGCCTCCCACTCTCCTCTGTGTGCCCATTTAAGTATAAGAGTAAAGGGGCAGAGGAGATGGCAGTGATGTCAAGGGGGGCACCCCCACTGCTTTAGGAGCTGAGATGTGAGGAAGGCAAAGGACAATGCTGTGGGGGCAATGATGTGAGGGGGGGGGGATAGAGCACTCTACTTTGGGGGTAGTGTTTTGAGGGGGCAGAAGACACCGCTGTGGAGGCAGAGATGTCAGTGGGGGCAGAGGACAATGCTGTGGGGGTAGTGATGTAAGGGGGGCAGAGGACATCCTGGGGGTGTTGTGAAGAGGGGGAGGAGGACACCACTGCAGGGGGGTGATGTGAAGGGGGGCAGAGGACACTGCCGTGGGGGCTGTGATTTTATAGGGGGCAGAGGACAATGCTGTGGGAGCAGTGATGTGGAAGGGGGGGCACTGCTGTGAGGGCAGTGATGTAAAGGGGGAGCAGAGGCCAACACTATGGGGGCAGTGATATGAGGGGGGCAGAGGAAATCCTGGGGGGGGGGGTGATGTGAAGAGGGGGCAGAGGACACTGCTTTGGGCTAGCGATGTGAAGGGGGGGCAGAGGACACCACTGTAAGGGGGGGTGATTTGAAGGGGGGGACAGAGGATCTGATTTAAGAATGAGATTGCGATTTCAGAGGAGAGGGCTGTGATGTGAAGGATCTGAGTCATCACACAAACATGCAACACGGACCTCAGCTAGAAGGAAATTTTACTGATTGGACCTCCGTGAATTTTAATTCAGTACCTCTGGTATATATACACTGGAATTTAAGTAGCAACTGTATATAATGGTTATGGTGGTGATCAGCAACCTATAGTGGGATTGTAATAGTGTAGCAGGCAATCTGGTGCTAACAGACACTGGCTGGGAGGCTCTCTAACTGACTAATTAACACTGACGTGGCTAGTGACAATAATACAATGATCACTGGTAATATTGTACACTGTCCTAATGATACTGGCTGGGAAGGGGTTAATATGAAGGGGAAATCAAGGGGTTAACTGTGTTCTTAACAAGTATAATGTGTGTAATATGTGCTGCTTTTGCTTACTGTTCTGGCTGTTTTTTCTCCCTGCTTTTCAGTGAGAAGAAACAGCTAGATCACTGTTCTCTGTACACAGAGCTTTGTGTGCTTATAAACAGCTGATCAGCAGGTTTCAGCCAAAATCATTGGCTGAAATCTGCTGCCAAACTAAAGGGCCGTATACACTTGACGAAAATCGGACGAAATATCCTCCGATTTTTCTCTCTCTTGCTCAGTGTTAATTACCATTTTTAGTTGACAGTGCATAAATGTTCACGAAATTTCTCGTCCGATTTTTCTTTTTTTTGGCACATTTGTTCCAAGACTTCCGGGTGATCAGCAACTTCAGATCATGCGCGGTCTTTCGTATCCGATTTTTCACGGACGTACTGCATACACATTAAACGAAAATTGGTCGTCTGGGGACGGACCATAAAAATTTTGGTGTTTGTCCCTCCGTTTTTTTCCGTTGAAAATGTTGGCATCGGCTGCTGAAAGTTGTGTACACACTAGGCGAAAATCGGACGATTTTACCTTGCACGGGAATTATCGGCAGATTTTCTACTAGTGGGTACCCCACTTAATGCTGTGTCCAATCACAGCAGGGATCAGTAGGGGCTGTGCGCTGCCAAACCAGGAGTTACGTACCTGTACGTTGCGGTACCTGGCTGTGCCGACTGCTTGCAGTAGAACTATTGTGATCAGATCGGCAAAAGGTGATAATGATTGTTTTTGTTGACCATAGGAGTTTCTGTCAAATTTAAGGTTGTCAGTAAAAATGTGCTCTGTCAGTACATTTTCCATGTTCTGTCAGTAAAAAAAAAAAAGTAGGGAGGGGGTTGACAAAGCTGGTCCTAATCTGCGACCTTCTTTTAATTTTGGTGACTCAGGAAGGAGTGAAGCCATTGTATAAGCATGACAACCAGCCAGTTCGCATTTTCCGAATACGTCAGCCCCTCTAATCTCTCTGCAGACGTTCCTCAAAATACTTACTGAACATACAATATACTACATAAGTGTATATCTGGGTGACAAAACAAGAAATTGGAGCTTACTGGGTTTTTGAATATTCAACCAGGCATTTTTCTGTACGTGCTGCATTTGTAAAGAGATAAAACATGGGAAAATATTCATGTATTGCAGAAATGTTTATTTAGTTATTTATTTTTTATTTTGCCCAGACATACAATTTAATACTGACCTTTACCAAGCCACTAGGGTAATAATTGTGATAACATTTCTATTTAATAGACCAATTTGCCAACACAACACAAGCTGTTAGTATTTTTTCTGATGTGTCTGCTTGCCTTTTCTTTTTCTGCGTTTCCTCCCCAGGGGATTCTGACTCTTCATTTTTATTTGCTGGAAAAGAAAATTGAACAGTCTAGAAAGGCTAGCCTCCAAAATTATGACCTGGCAACCACCAGACTGTCAAGAGCCCAAATAAATTAAAGCAGTGGTCTCAAAACGTGCATTATATGTTTATCTGAGATAACAGCATACAACATGATTTTATTATAAGTGTTGTGGTGTATAAAAAAGGTCTACAGTATATATATATATATATATATATATATATATATATAATATATACACACACACTATATTACTAAAAGTATTGGGACGCCTGCCTTTACACACATATGCAATTTAATGGCATCCCAGTCTTAGTCCGTAGGGTTCAATATGGAGTTGGCCCACCATTTGCAGCTGTATGAGCTTTAACTCTTCTGGGAAGGCTGTCCACAAAGTATAGGAGTGTGTCTATGGGAATCCCAAAGGTGTTCTATCGGGTTGAGGTTAGGACTCTGTGCAGGCCAGTCAAGTTCCTCCACCCCAAACTCACTCATCTTTGCCTTTTTTGGACCTTGCTTTGTGCACTGGTCCAAATCATTTGGTGGAGGGGGGGGGGGGGGATTATGGTGTAGGATTGTTTTTCAGGTATTGGGCTTGGCCCCTTACTTCCAGTGAAAGAAACTCTAAGGGCGTCAGCATACCAAGACATTTTGGACAATTTCGTGCTCCCAACTTTGTGAGAAAGGTTTGAGGATGGACCCTTTCTGTTCCAATATGACTGCTCACCAGTGCACAAAGCAAGGTCCATAAAGACATGGATGAGCAAGTTTGGGGTGGAGGAACTGGATTGACCTGCACAGAGTCCTGACCTCAACCTGACAGAACACATAGAGTGGAGACTGTGAGCCAGGCCTTCTCGCCCAACATCAGTGCATGACCTCACAAATGCGCTTCTGGAAGAATGGTCAAACACTCCCATAGACACACTCCTACACCTTGAAGAGTTGAAGCTATTATAGCTGCAAAGGGTGGGCCAACTCAAAATAGAACCCTATGGTCTAAGACTGGGATGTCATTACTGTAAAGTTCATGTGCGTGTAAAGACAGTTGTCCCAATACTTTTGACAATATAGTGTATAAAACCAAATTGGCAGAACAAAAATCAAAAGCAGAATCACTGAGTTGGAAAAAGGATCACTTCTTATGTCAGTATTTTGTTGAACCACCTTTTGCTTTAGTTACAGCCTTTCAGAGGCGGCTCTCTAATTAGGCCGGTAAGGCGTCCGCCGAAGGCCTCGCACTGAAAGGGGCCTCGCATCCTTCCCAAACTTTTTTTTTTTTTTTTTTTAGACCTGTCCCGACCTTCACCATGCGACACGCCAGGTCGCCGGGAGCCGCATCCGCAATCCACATTCCACACATTGCGGCGCAGCGGCGCTACGCGCTAGCGTAGTAGACTGTCAGTGTCTCTACTCTGTCTAGGCTGTCTGCATCATTCACTCCAGCCAGGCCCGACCCCGCACGCACTCACATCGTTTTCTCCTGGCTGGCTGGGCTGCTGGCTGCACTGTCTCCGCCTCTTGCTCCTTCATTCCACCAATCATGGTCGGGGATTGCGATGACGTCACAACGTGATGTCACGTAACCCCACCCCTGCATTCTCCCGGCTTTCCGTACCATGAGGACTCCTTGCAGAGAACAGCAGACGAGAAGAAGAAGACGAAAGGTAAGTACTGGAGTCTGGAGCTGTGTGACTGACTGCAAAAACAAGGCCTGTAGTGTCCTGTCCAAGAGGCAGCCAGCCCGCCGCCGGCCCTGCAGTGACTAGTACTGTGTCCTACTGTCAGTCCTGACTCCTGTCATCCTTATTCTGAATCTGAATTAATAAATTAAATAATACCTTACCATCCAGGCTGGCTTGAATTTAAAAGGCTATATGGGAAACGAAACGCTATGCAACTGAAAAAAAGGAGATGAAAAAAAAAAAATAATAAAAAAGTGCTCAGTCTCAGTGCTTCTGCTTCATGTATCATGTCACTAGTTCTCTTATGACAACCAAATGGTATGGTTTTTTTCTTTCTTTATATAAGTGCTCTGTGCTGCTAAGTCAGATAGATTCCTAACAATTTATTTTTTATCCAGTGCATCCACTCAGTGCTCCCCTCTCAATCCCCCCCAAGTTCTCACTGTACAATTCAGAGCCGGTTCATACTGATGCGGCTGCGGCGATCGCATGTAATGTCGGAGCGCACTGCTCCGACATTACATGCGATCGGCTGTGCGGTGCGAGTTTAGCCATACACTTTGTATGGCTAAATTCGCACCGCAGCCGCAGCAAACACGCAGAGGAGGCATTTTTGCAGCCGCATCAGGATCGGATCGCACAGCGGTTCACACTTGTGCGATCCCATCCTGTGCGAACTGCAAGATCGCACTGTGATATGCGATCAAACTGGGGGTGTCGTTAACATTACATTGACACCCCCAGCGTATCGCATATGGCAGTGTGAACTGCCGGGGGTGCGTGTGCGATGCGGGAACAGGCTGCGAATTCGCAGCCTTCCCGCATCGCACAAGTGTGAACCGGGCCTCAAGGGAAAAACGCCTGTCACAGTGTCACAGCATTAGCCTCGGTTCACACTGATGCGATGCGGGAAGGCTGCGAACTCGCAGCCTGTTACCGCATCGCACACGCACCCCCGGCAGTTCACACTGCCATATGCGATACGCTGGGGGTGTCATTTAAATGTTAACAACACCCCCAGTTTGATCGCATATCGCAGTGCGATCGTGCACTTCGCACAGGATCGGATCGCACAAGTGTGAACCGCTGTGCGATCCGATCCTGATGCGGCTCCAAAAAAGGATCCTGTGCGAGTTTGCTGCGGGTGCGGTGCAAATTTAGCCATACACTTTGTATGGCTAAACTCGCACCGCACAGCCAATCGCATGTAATGAAGGAGCAGTGCGCTCCGACATTACATGCGAACCCGGCACTCGCATGAGTGTGAACCGGGCCTCAATAAGGTGCCAGATCCCAGATGAATGGTGTGTAGACTGCCTGCACTTATAAAGGGGGGTAACATGTTCTGGAGCTGAAGTGGTTAAAAGAGTTAGCGAATTGTTAATTTTTTTAAAAACCAATAAAAAAAGGCTGCAGAGACGTTATTAATTTTGGTGTGTCCAGTATTCTTTGTATATTTGGAGTATATGCAGAGGCGTAACTAGAACCTTCAGGGCCCCGGTGCAAGAAACCATGAAGGGCCCCCTGGACCCCTGGCCCGGGGCCCTTCCCTTCAAGCCTGGGGCTCTTCCCACTGATCCTGGGGCCCTTTACTCTCATTGCGGGGCTCTTTAGTACGGTCCAGCAGCGGGACCCTTTCACAAGTTCTGCAGTGGGCCCCCCTCCTGCCATCTTGGGGCCCCCCCACAGTGGTGGAATGACAGGGCCCCGTCACAAGGGTGACCTTTGTGATCCTGGAAGTTCACCCACTGGTGTCAGTAGTTTTTATTTTTTTGGTATTTTAATTGTATTATTTTTTATCATATTATTTTATTTTTTTACAACGTCACTGACTATGACTCTGTCCATTCAGAAAAGGAAGGAGCTGGTAAATTACATATTTACCGACCCCTTCCTGGTTCTCTATTGTGACATCCCCTGCAGCAGCCAGCAGGAGAGGAGAGGGAGCACAGGGGAGGACAGTAGAACACAAGTGAACTAGATAGGAAGAGCGGCGGGGGCAGCATACAGAGGAACCAATCTCTTAATTTTCCTCCTGCAACTACAGGAGGAAAAAGGAGGACAGTGATTTCTCTACATGCTGCCCCCACCGCCCCTCCTATCCAGGTGTACAGGGGAGCCGCACAGGCCCCCTGGAGCATGGGGCCCGGTAGCGATTGCCACCCCTGCAACCCCTGTAGTTACGCCCCTGAGTATATGTAATACCACCTACAGTCCCCTGTTACATCACGTCTGCTTTGAACACAAAACATGTCGTCACTTTGACACCTGCGATTCATGAAGTGTATCCATATTTTTGGCCAAACTGTGTGTGTGTGTGTAAATATATATATAAAAATAAAGTATATCAGACGGGGTTTCTCTTTTCCCCCCTATCTTTTACCACTTGCTGACCAGCCATCCAAAACATACTGCAGGTTGGCAGATTCCCCCAAAATGATGTGCCCATATGTCGCTTTGCAGGAGCGCACGCACCCATTTGCTAGAGCAGAGGGGAAGCTGATCTTTGATTAAAATAACTGGAAGGTACCTCACTATGGAGATCTCCTTTTTTATACCCATGGGGGGAGCTATGTAAGAGGCACCGTGACCCAAGGACTTGCAGAACTTCTGCTGAAGATAAGACCGTGGCATAAACATGGCTCTCAGTCAAGTCCTTGGGTCACGGTGCCTCTTACATAGCTCCCCCCATGGGTATAAAAAAGGAGATCTCCATAGTGAGGTACCTTCCAGTTATTTTATTCAAAGATCAGCTTCCCCTCTGCTCTAGCAAATGGGTGCGTGCGCTCCTGCAAAGCGACATATGGGCACATCATTTTGGGGGAATCTGCCAACCTGCAGTATGTTTTGGATGGCTGGTCAGCAAGTGGTAAAAGATAGGGGGGAAAAGAGAAACCCCGTCTGATATACTTTATTTTTATATATATATTTACACACACACACACAGTTTGGCCAAAAATATGGATACACTTCATGAATCGCAGGTGTCAAAGTGACGACATGTTTTGTGTTCAAAGCAGACGTGATGTAACAGGGGACTGTAGGTGGCATATACTCCAAATATACAAAGAATACTGGACACACCAAACTGGATTAATGTCTGCAGCCTTTTTTTATTGTTTTTTACAAATATAAACAATTAACAATTCACTAAGTCCCGGGTCACACTTGTGTAATGCAGGAAGGCTGCGAATTCGCAGCCTGTTCCCGCATTGCAAACGCACCCCTGGCAGTTCACACTGCCATATGCGATACGCTGGGGGTGTCAATTAAATGTTAACGACACCCCCAGTTTGATCGCATATCGCAGTACGATCTGACAGTTCGCACAGGATCGGATCGCACAAGTGTGAACCACTGTGCGATCCGATCCTGATGGGGCTGAAAAAAAGGGTCATGTGCGTCTTTGCTGCGGGTGCAGTGCGAATTTCAACCATACAAAGTGTATGGCTAAACTCGCACCGCACATCCGATCGCATGTAATGAAGGAGCAGTGCGCTCCGACATTACATGCGATCGCCGCAGCCGCACATATGTGAACCGGCACTGACTCTTTTAACCACTTCAGCTCCAGAACATGTTACCCCCTTTATGACCAGGCCATTTTTTGCTATTTCGACACTGCATTACTTTAACTGGTTATTGCAGCTCTTGCAGTTGCAGCGCTATACTCAAATACAATTTATCACACTAATAGAGCTTTTCTTTTGGTGTTAAAAATATGTGTTACTTTCTGCTGTAAAACCTATCCAATGAAAAAAAAATAGAATGTCTTCATTAAATTGGGCCAAAATGTATTCTGCTACATGTTTTTGATAATAAAAAAAATCCCAATAAGTGTAGATTGATTGGTTTGTGTGAAAGTTATCACGTCTACAAACTATGCACTATTCAAAAAAATTAAAGGAACACTTTTTTAATCAGAGTATAGCAATCAATACTTAATGGTCAGTAAAATGGCAGAGGGGGTTGTTTATCAGTTTCAGCTGCTTTGGTGTTCATGAAATTAACAACAGGTGCACTAGATGGGCAACAGTTGACCTCCAAAACAGGAATGGTTTTACAGGTGGAGGACACTGAATTTTTTCCCCCTACTCCTCTTTTCTGATTGTTTTTCACTAGTTTTGCATTTGGCTAGGGTCAGTGTCACTACTGGTAGGATGAGGCCATACCTGGACCCTATAGAGGTTACACAGGCAGTCCAACTCCTCCAGGATGGAACATCAATAGGTGCCATTGCCAGAAGAGCATGGAGGAGATACCAGGAGAAAGGTGGTTATTTTAGAAAAGCTGGACAGAGCCATAGAAGGTCCTTAACCCTTCAGCAGGACCTGTATCTGCTCCTTTATGCAAGGAGAAACAGGATGAGCCCTGCCAGAGCCCTACAAAATGTCCTCCAGCAGGCCACTGGTGTGAATATCTGACTAAACAATCAGAAACAGACTTTAGGATGGTGGATATATTATTTTTATTATATTAATAATTATTATAATATATATTCATATATTGTTAATATATTAATATTAACACAGGGCTCGACATTGGCGCATTGGCGACTAGAATTAGCGACCTGGCGCCTGGGGTTTTATCGCGCAAGGGGGGCCTCATATTTTAATTTCGCCTAAGGCCTCATAAAGTCTAGAGCCGCCTCTGAGCCTTTAGTCTGTTGGGATATCTCTACTAACTTTGCACATCTAGATTTTGCAATATTTGCCCACTCTTCTTTGCAGAGCTGCTTAAGTTCAGGTAAATTTAATCATGACCCTTTGTGGACTGCAGTCTTCAAGTCATTCCACAGATTTTCAATGGGGTTTAAGTCTGGGCTCTGACTAGGCCATGCAAGGACATTTACCTTTTTCTCCTTCAACCACTGTGTGCTCATTGTTGCCGTGTGCTCTGGGTCATTGTAATGTTGGAAGGTAAATTTTCCCATTGACAACTTTCTGGAAGAGGACACCAGATTTTCCTCAAGCATTTGACAAGTGTTCCAGCCGCTGCAGAGAAACACCCCCATAACAAGATATTACCTCCTCCCTGCTTTACTGTAGAAATTGAGTTATTTTGATGGTTAGCTGTATTGGAATTCTGTCAGGCATATTGTTTTGTGTTGAGACCAAATAATTCAATTTTATTCTCATCTCTGACCACCATGGAAAAAGGTGTTATGGTCAAAAATTGAATTATTGGCTTCATTATAGGCTGCAAAGCAACATAATGTGAATATTTTAAAGGGGGTAATTTTTTTCGATACCCACTGTATATATATTTATATATATATATATATATATATATATATATATATATATATATATATATATATACTGTGAGGGATTAGCTCGGTGGCGGGTGTGGATGACCCCTTGGAGGGGGTCGTTACACAGGGAGATAGTCGAGGAGTGGTTGAAAACAACAGTCTATGGTTTATTCTTCCAATTTTCTTCAAACACGTGCAAGCATCAAAACCGCATAAAACAAAACAAACATAAAATAAAATAAACCCTGGCCGCTGTGGGCGTCTACCTTCACACACAGGAACCTACTTAGGGAGTCTGTCCCAACCTACTGCTGGGCAGACACTCAATAGTCCATTTGTTTTCTCTTCACACAGAAAAAGTCCATGACCTCACCTTGAGAAGTCTTCATCTGACTGCTCTCCTCAGCGCACATCACTTCAGGAGGCAGCAATCAGTAATCATTCTCTGGATAACTTATAGAGGCCTTAATTGCCTCATTCTGAATAGCTGCAGCTTTTTCAATGTCCTTACACCTTCCTGGCTACCTCTGCAGCCGACACCCTATAGTAATTGGTGAATTGTCTAAACAAAAAAGAAATGTATCTCTCGTCTGTGACAACATCCACAGATTTACCTGACTTCCTGTCACAATACACACTGCTCAAAAAAAAGAAAGGAACACTTTCATATGTATACTGATATGGACTGAGTAATGTGTTAGGAATGAAAGGATGCCACATTGTTTGATGGAAATGAAAATCATCAACCTACAGAGGGCTGAATTCAAAGAAACCCCGAAAATCAAAGTGCAAAATATGCAGCAGGCTAGTCCAATTTGCTGAAATTTCATTGCAGCAACTCAAAATGGTACTCAACATCGGGGCATGCTCCTAATGAGACGACAGATGATGTCCTGGGGTATTTCCTCCTAGTTCTGGACCAGGGCATCACTGAGCTCCTGAACAGGTGCAACCTGGCAGCGTCAGATGGACCGAAACATAATTATTATTATTATTATACAGGATTTATATAGCGCCAACAGTTTGCGCAGCACTTTACAATGTGAAGGAAGACAATACAGTTACAATACAGTTCAAAACAGGAGGAACTAGAGGGCCCTGCTCGTTAGAGCTTACAATCTAGAAGGGAGGGTCAAGTGAAACAAAAGGCAATAACTGTGGGGGATGGGTTGATGGAGAAAAAGGAGGTACATTTGTTAGGGGTTGGTAGGATAGGCTTCTCTGAAGAGGAGGGTTTTCAGAGATCGCCTAAAAGCTAATAGAGTGGGGGATAATCGGACAGATAAGGGTAAGGAGTTCCATAGGATTGGAGAGGCTCTGGAAAAGTCCTGGAGGCGAGCATGGGAGGAGGTGATGAGTGAGCTAGAGAGCAGGAGGTTTTGAGAAGAACGAAGAGAGCGATTAGGTTGGTATTTTGAGATGAGGCTGGTGATGTAGCTGGGGGCTAAGCTGTGGATTGCTTTGTAAGATGTTGTTAGTATTTTTAATTTAATTCGTTGGGTGAGCGGAAGCCAGTGGAGGGCTTGACAGAGAGGAGCGGTGGACACTGAGCGATTGGTAAGTTGGATGAGTCTGGCGGCAGCATTCATGATGGATTGAAGGGGGGATAGCCTGTGTAGAGGTAAGCCAACGAGAAGGGAATTGCAGTAGTCGAGGCGCGAGATGACCAGGGAGTGAACTAGGAGTTTTGTTGTGTCTTTGGTTAGAAAGAGGCGTATTTTGGAGATGTTGCGGAGGCTGAGGCGGCAAGATTTGGACAGCGATTGGATGTGGGGTTTGAAGGAGAGTTCAGAGTCCAGGACAACACCTAAGACCTTGGCATGTGGGGATGGGCTGATAGTTGTGCCGTTGATATTGACGGAGAAATCAGGGGAAGGGGCACGCGGTGGAGGAAAAATGATAAGCTCGGTTTTGGATGGATTTAGTTTGAGGAAGTGGTGAGACATCCAGACCGATATATCTGATAGTAAATTAGTGATGCGTGAGGAGACTGAGGGAGAGAGCTGAGGAGTGGATAGGTAGATTTGGGTATCGTCAGCGTAGAGGTGGTATTGGAAGCCGTGGGAGGCTATCAACTGACCTAGAGAGGAGGTGTAGATTGAAAATAGGAGGGGTCCAAGAACAGAGCCTTGGGGGACTCCAACAGAGAAGGGAAGAGGAGAGGAGGAAGTAGAATTGTAGGTAACGCTGAAGGTGCAGTTAGATAAGTAAGAAGATAACCAGTGAAGAGTACAGTCACGGAGACCAAAGGCATGGAGTTTTTTGAGGAGGAGGGGATGGTCAACCATATCAAAGGCAGCAGAAAGGTCCAGAAGTAGGAGTACAGAATAGTGTCCATTGGTTTTGGCCGTTAGCAGATCGTTTGTCAGCTTTAGGAGTGCAGTTTCAGTGGAGTGTTGAGGCCGAAATCCAGACCGAAGAGGATCAAGGAGGCTATTCTCGGAAAGGTGGTCGCACAGTCGGTTGTAGACTAGACGTTCGAGGAGTTTAGATTAAAAAGGGAGCAAGGAAATAGGGCGTAGGTTGTTCAGATCGGTTGGGTCCAGTGAGGGCTTTTTAAGTATGGGGCTGACTAGTGCATGTTTTAGAGAGTTGGGGAAGATGCCAGAAGAGAGGGAGAGATTGAAGATGTGGGTTAGAGAGCGTAGAATAGGGCCAGAAGGTGAACGTAGCATTTGCGAGGGAACAGGATCCAGAGGGCAGGTTGTTAAGTGGACGTTAGCAAGTAGTTTAGCAACCTCGTCTGTAGTGGCGGGGTTGAATGAGGGAAGTAATGATCGCACTTGTGGGCGTGAAGAGTGTGTTTTGGGTTTAGGTCAGGCGAGCATGGGGGCCATTCAATGGTATCAAATCCTTCATCCTCCTGGAATCGGCTGCATACTCTCGCCACATGAGGTCGGGGATTGTCCTACACCAGGAGGAACCCAGGACTCACTGCACCAGTGTAGGGTCTGACAATGGGTTCAAGGATTTCATTTCGATACCTGATATCAGTCAGGGTGCCATTGTCTAGCCTGTAGAGGTCTGTGCATTCCTCCATGGATATGCCTCCCCAGACCATCACTGACTCACCACCAAACCGGTCATGCTAAACAATGTTACAGGCAGCATAATGTTCTCCACGGCTTCTCCAGACCTTTTCACGTCTGTCACATGTGCTCAGGGTGAACCTGCCCTCATCTATGAAAAGCACCGGGTGCCAGTGGAGGACCTGCCAGTTCTGGTATTCAATGGCAAATGCCAATCAAGCTCAATGGTGCCGGGCAGTGAGCACAGAGCCCACTAGAGGACGTTCGTCCCCTCAGGCCACCCTCATGAAGTCTATTTCTGAGACATTCACATTAGTGGCCTGCTGGAGGTCATTTTGTAGGGCTCTGGCAGTGCTCATCCTGTTCCTCCTTGTACAAAGGAGCAGAGACTGGCCCTGCTGATGGGTGAAGGATCTTCTACAGCCCTGTCCACCTCTCCTAGAGTAACTGCCTGTCTCCTGGAATCATTTCCTTTCTCTTGAGACTGTTCTGGGAGACAGTTGGACTGCCTGTGCAACCTCTATAGGGTCCAGGTATGGCCTCATTCTACAAGTAATGACACTGACCCTAGCCAAATGCAAAACTAGCCAAAAACTGTCAGAAGAGATGAGTAGATAAAAAAATGTCAGTGGCCTCCACCTGTAAAACCATTCCTGTTTTGAAGGTTGTCTCATTGTTGCCCATCTAGTGCACCTGTTGGTAATTTCATTAACACCAAAGCAGATGAAACTGATTAACAACCACCTCTGCTACTTAACTGACCAGATCAATATCCCTGGAGTTTAATTGACTTGATGCCATACTCTGATTAACAAATGTTCCTTTATTTTTTTTAGAAGTGTATAAATAGAGTATCTCACAAAAGTGAGTACACCCCTCACATTTTTGTAAATATTTTATTATATCTTTTCATGTGACAACACTGAAGAAATGACACTTTGCTACAATGTAAAGTAGTGAGTATACAGCTTGTATAACAGTGTAAATTTGCTGTCCCCTCAAAATAACTCAACACACAGCCATTAATGTCTACACCGCTGGCAACTAAAGTGAGTACACCTCTAAGTGAACATTTCCAAATTGTGATCAGCACAGGGCCAATCAGTGCTGTCAAGACAGAGGGTCAGGGGTCCTGCAGCCTCATAGGACAGTCAGAGCAAAATGAAAACTCCTCCTACGAGCTTTAACCAGACATTGATAGAAGACTGCTTTAACTGCTGATGAAAAAAATTATTTAGCAGTTTATATTTACTAAAACTATTGCATTTCCATGTTCTGTGTACTGTCTGAGACCAGATATAGTGAATGCAGGCTCCTGGGTTTAGTAATACTTTAAAGCCCCGTACACACGCACCGATTGTCGGCCGAACGATCGGCCGTCTTTTGTCCAGTGTTGTTGTGTTGGTTGAAATGTGCTCTAGACTGCACACAAATTTTGTCGGCCAACAACAACCAACTGCAGAAGTGATGTCATGTGCTGGTTTACTTTTCGTGCGACCTGGTCGCCTCACAGGTCGCCTCCCATAGGGAAGCTGCAGACCCGTTCTAATAGGAGCGACACAAGTCGCTCCGACTTAGAAAAAGGGTCCGGAGCTTCTTTGGGGCGACCAGGAGGTGACCGCCATAGACTTCAATGTTATGAAGTCCGTGCCGGCTGCTCCGAGGTAGTGTCGCTTGTATGTGAACGGGGCCTTAAAGTGATTGGAAACAATCACCTTGTAAAACAACCCATTCAGTTTAAAATAGAAATAAATGGTAAAACATTTTTGTATAGATATAGGAAAACATTATAAATACCTTTTTTTTAAAGTGATCACATTCCCTCTTTTTTCAGCTGCATAAGAGCTGGGGGAGGAGAAGCAACAGCACACTGAACTTGCAAGTTAATGGCTGTGCAGCTGGAGCGTGCCAGGACAAGTCTGATTATTGGAGGAGAGCAGGATGAGTTCCCAGTATTGCTAAAGAACTGACCATGCTGTGCTCCCCTGCTTAGTGTGGTCAGTTTTAATAGGAAGGCAGAAGGACTGGCAGGAACACCAGATTTCACACAAAGGAAGCAACACAAAGAGAACAGGAGACTTTTTCATACAAGTACATGGTACAGCAGGCACATATTAGGAATATGAAATGCTGGGGTAACAAACGCTTTAAGTTATGAAAATTCTCATAAGACAGAATACAACTTCGGAAGTGATGTAATGTATTGTAATGTATTCTTTAGTTTCTGAGCATGCGTGGCCTTCGTCTTCCGAGTATTTTTGGATGAATACTGTACAGATTAAACAAATATCGTACGTTCTGGTAACATACGAGAAAAATGTTTGTGTTTGTCCCTTTCGGATAATATAACTGTTGAGATTGGCTCTCGAAAGCTGTGTACTAGCAATCAGATTATCGCACAATCTCTTCAAAAGTATTTTTTAGCCGATTTTCTGATTGTGTGTACTAGGCTTTAGATGTGGTGGCTGCATTCGTTTTCTTCTTTTTTAGTCTTTTTTCCCCCCATTGTATTCTCCTGGTGATCTGGCCAGTAACACACTTCCTGTATTAGAGTGCCCCCACTCTGGAGGAAGGAGCACCTTTGGACCACAGTATTTTTAAGTCTTGGGGAGGGGAGAGTTAAATGGACTAGCAGATTTAAATACACTAACAAATTGAAGCCAAACCCCAGCTAATACTTTATAAACAGTTACAGCAACAGTTTTTTTTCCCTTTTGAGGAAAAGGTTTTACATAAATAAATAAAAGCTGAGCATTGTAAGCAGTCAGTTTTTCTCATCTCCGTAACGGCTACATCTGCCAGAGAGCTTGTTCTTTTGAAAAAAAAAAATAACAGACTTAGGCCCCTTTCACACAGGCGGACCGTTCAGTTTTTTTGGCGGATCTGAACGGTCCCCCCATGCATTCCTATGGGGCATTGGATGGCAGCGGAGACATGTCCGCTGACATCCGACCCGATCCGATCCGCCAAATCTGGACGGATGGAAACCCTATTTTCCATCTGTCCAGCGGTCCGTTCCCATCCGATTTCCCCCATAGAGATGCATGGCGAACTGACAGCTGTGTCTCCGCACACAGCGCAGAGACACAGCTGTCATCCTCCTGCTCAGCGGGGGATCGGCGGCTCGATTCCCCGCTGAGAAAAGCGGAGTCCGTTTGACGGACTATAGTGTGTGAAAGGAGCTTTACTGGGCAGATCACCAGGTGAAAAATAAAAGAAAGAGAGCAAAAAAAAAGAAAACTAATGCAGTCTTCACATCTAAGAATTGGTAATCTGCAATATATGTTTGCTTTTGTGTTTAACCACTAAGGGGCCATACACACTATACAATTGTCTTTAGATTTTTTCCTTTAGATTTACCAAAACCATATAATATGAGGTCAAACCTAAACACTTTCAATTTGTATGCAATCAGGCAGGCCCTTGCACTACATAGTTGAAGGTAAATCCAAAGGAAATCTAACAACAAAAGTTGTATAGTGTGTATCCAGCTTAATGCCCCATACACACGTGCAGATTATCTGCAGACTTTTGTCTGCAGACTTACCTTTTCTATGTAGTGCAAGGGCCTGCCGGATTGCATACAAATTGAAAGTGTTTAGGTTTGACCTCATATTATATGGTTTTGGTAAGTCTGCAGACAAAAGTCTTCAGATAATCTGCACGTGTGTATGGGGCATAAGGCTCCTTTCACACCTGAGCGTATCGTTTTCAGGCGTTTCTTCTGGCTTTTTTTTTTTGGGCTTTTTTCAGGCGTTTGTTGGAGGCGTTTGAAGGCAGACATTGACATCTAACAAAAATGCTGGTAATCTGCCAAAAAAGAAGCTCATGTACTTTTTTGAGCTTCAGGCATTTTGCTTCAGATGTGAACAGGGGCCATTAAAATGAATGGGGTTTTGCTTGTTGGGCGTTTTGAGACTTCAGAGATGAGCGTTTTACGAGCTAAAAAGAAGTGAACAGTGCCTAAGGCTCCGTTCACATCTAGGCGTTTTTGGGGAGTTTTTCTGCTCTAGGATCAGCTCTCAAAACGCCCAACAAGACAAATCCTATTCATTTCAATGGCCCCTGTTCACATCTGAGCGTTTTGACGCTGTTTACAAAACGCCCAACGCTCAAAAAAGTACATGAGCTTCTTTTTGGGCAGATTACAGGCGTTTTCCATTGGTATCTATTCAATCAAAAAACGCCTGCACAAAAATCGCGGTAAAATCGCGGTAAAAATCGCGGTAAAAATCGCGGTAAAATCGCGGTAAAATCGCGGTAAAAACGCACGAAAAACGCTACGCTCAGGTGTGAATGTAGCCTAAAGGACCAGGCCTATTCTGACACATGTTGTTTATAAATTAAGATCTGTATTTTTTGCTAGAAAATTACTTAGAACCCCAAAACATTATATATATATATTTTTGAGCAAAGACTCCGGAGAATAAAATGGTGGTCGTTGCAATATTTTTTGTCACGCGGTATTTGCGCAGAGGTCTCTCAGACACAATTTTTTGGGGAAAAATACATTTCACTGCATTTAAAAAAAAAACGAAACCGTAAAGTTTACAGCTAAGTAAAGCCCAATTGTTTTGTATATTGTGAAAGATGATGTCACAGCAAGTAAATAGATACCTAACATGTCACGGTTAAAAATTGCGCACACTTGTGGAATGGCGACAAACTACGATACTTAAAAATCTCCATAGGCGACGTTTTAAACATTTTTAACAGTTACCAGTCTAGAGTTACAGAGGAGGTCTTTTTTTAGAATCTTTTCTCTCGCTCTGGCGATCGCGGCCATACCTCACACGTGTGGTTTGAACAACATTTTAATTTGGGGGCGCGACTTACATATGCAATTTCTTTTGTGCGAGAGCTCACCGTGACAGGGGCGGGTTAAACATTTTTTTTTACTATTTATTTTATTTATTTTTTTATTTTTCGCACTGTTTTTTAAAAAAAAAAATCGGATCACTTTTATTGCTGTCACAAGGAATGTAAACATCTCTTGTCACTAGGGTTGCCACCTCATCCTTTTTAAACAGGACACATATTTATTACACAGGTTCTGAGGCTAATATAATGAACATAAGGCCCTCAGTGAGTTTAATTACCACCTTAATCAGCCACAGAATCTGTGAAATGAATGTGCGTTCTGGTTTAAAGGGATGAGGTGGCAACCCTACTTGTGACAGTAATAGGCAGTGACAGGTACTCTTTATGGAAGGATCGGTGGTCTAAAAGACGCCAAACCCCTCCTCTCACTTCAAAGTATTCAAAATGCCAAAATCTGCATTTTTGAATACTGACCGTTTTTTAAATTTGGCACCGTTAGCTGCCGAGTAAACCGTAAGTGGCGTTATGATGCAGCTTCTGGGTTACTACATCAGAGAACTGATCAAAGCAGAATTCAGCTTTTTTCGGGACTCCAACCAGCCGGCCCTGGTCTTCGCCACCGTGCTGCAGCTCAGTTTCAGGGTCTTTGCAATCTTACAGCCTAGGCCATCTTTATGTAGAACCACACCTCTTTTTTTCAGATACTCAGAGAGTTCTTTGCCATGAGGTACCATGTTGAACTTCCAGTGACCAGTATGAGAGAGTGAGAGTGATAACACCAAATTTAACACACCTGCTCCCCATTCATACCTGAGACCTTGTAACACTAACGAGTCACATGACACCGGGGAGGGAAAATGGCTAATTGGGCCCAATTTGGACATTTTTATTTAGGCGGTGTACTCACTTTTGTTGCCAGCGGTTTAGACATTAATGGCTGTGTGTTGAGTTATTTTGAGGTCAAGTGGTTAAGCTGTACAGAATACTTCAGCATGGAAAGCCTTCGATCGATGTAGAAACTTCACTTGGAGATGACAATCCTTTGATTGCTATTACTGTGAAGTAGGTCTGCTACCACTCATGAGAGATAACCATTGTCACAGGACTTCACCATACCTGAAACTCCACCATGATAAAAGGCCCCCCTGCAGAGCTGATCACTCACAGCCACATGTTGAAGCTTTGAAAGGAAGAATTCCATTAAACCTCTTCCACCATTCACTTTATTCTGAATTACAGGTATGGATATTTTTATAAATAGTTATTTAGGGTTGCCAACCATTCCGTAAAAACTGGAATCGTCCTGTATTTTACAAAGACAAGTGATGTTCCGTATCAAACTAAAACGGAACGCACTTTGTTCCGTATTCCGCGGTACTTGGTGACGTTCGTGCGGTGTGACTCACTTTCGTAGTAGTCTGTGACTGTCTGTGATGTGACTGGTGATGACTGTGGCTGCCGCTGTGCGTCCCTGACTCCCCACCCCTCTCCGCCTTCTTCTGACCAATACCAATTGAATTCCGCAATGCCGGCCCGTGTCGATGACGTCGTGACGTCACAACGTAACTCCTCCCTTCCCCGCCCGGCGCCCGCGATACCTGCTTCTGCAACTCTGAGCAGACTCTGCCAGAGGCTGAGCACAAGAGAAAAAAAAAAGGTAAGCAGCAGAACTGAAGAGAGAAAAGGGGAGAAGAGCAGAGGAAAGGAAGGTTGAGCAAAGAAAATGGATATATTAGGCAAAGCAGCAGATAAGAGGAAGGAGAGCATGAGCATCCATTCCCATCAGGACTCAGGAGAGCAAATAAAATGGGAAGAAGAGAAGAGACAACAAAATGGGACGGAGAGCAGAAAAATGGGGAAGAGGAGCAGAGGGAGGACTCGGAGAGCAAAGGGAAGAGGAGCAGAGAAAAGGGATAAGAGAGCAAAGAGAAAAAGGGAAGGAAAGCAGAGAAAAGGGAAGGACAGCAGAAGAAGAGCAAAGAAAAGGGGAAGGAGAGCAAAAAAAGGGGAAGGAGAGCAAAGAAAAGGGGAAGGAGAGCAAAGAGAAAAGGGGAAGGAGAGCAAAGAAAATGGATGGACAGCAGAAGGAGAGCAAAGACAGGGGAAGGAGTGCAAAAAAAGGGGAAGGAGAGCAAAGAAAAGGGGAAGGAGAGCAAAAAAAGGGGAAGGAGAGCAAAGAAAAGGGGAAGGAGAGCAAAGAAAAGGGGAAGGAGAGCAAAGAAAATGGATGGACAGCAGAAGGAGAGCAAAGACAGGGGAAGGAGAGCAAAGAAAACAGAAGGAGAGCAAAGAAAAGGGGAAGGAGAGCAGAAGGAAAGCAAAAAAAGGGGGGGAGAGTAGCAGATAAAATGGTAAGGAAAGCAAACAAAAAGTTATGGAAGTATAATTATATAAAGATATTTGCACTACACTTCCTTAAAATGTTGTCTTATTTTTTGCACTGGAAAAAACATCCCCCGCCCCTCCCCGCCCCCGTCCCGCCCCCTCCCCCCGTTCCTAATTTCCATTTCAGAAAGTTGGCAACCCTAGTTATATTGATCCAGCTTGGACCAATGTAAATGTGCTCATACCATACCTGCCGTATGCCCCTGGAAGCTGGAAATCACCAAGGTAGACATTCTCCTCTTGCTTCCAGATCTCGTGCCGAGCAGCTGCCCTACCGCATTTTAAACACAGAATGTCCAGCCGCTCAGCATGGGCACCATTCAGAGAATGCTTTTCATTTTCTTAAGCACTTCAGCTATGGAAGATTTACCCCCCTTCATGACTAGGCCATTTTTAGCGATACAGCATTGCATTAATTTAACGAAAAATTGCGCGGTCATGCGACGCTGTACCCAAATAAAATTTTTGTCCTTTTTTTTCCCAAAAATAGAGCTTTCTTTTGGTGGTATTTGATCACCTCTGCAGTTTTTATTTCTTGCGCTATAAGGGAAAAAAAAGACAATATTTCCTACTTGTTGCTATAAAACACATCCAATAAAAATCCATCCATACATTTAGGACAATATGTATTCAGCTACCAGTGGTGATCAACTACCACCAAAAGAAAGTTGTATTTGTTTCTGCTTTACAGGGCTAGATAGGAAATTCTCAGATTATGGAGGCCTATAGATTTAGAGATTTTTAGGGTGGACTTCTGCTTTAAGTAGCTATCTAGAGACATATTGGATTATATTATTTCTGGCAAAATGTATCTAACAACATTTTTTAAAATAGTGATTTTACCCTGGATAAATACATATTTCCTTGTGTAGAGATTACAGTTGATCTTTCTAATATACAGTATCTGAAGAAAGTGAGTACATCCCTCACAAAATGGATTACTACATGTTTGGGTGTGTTACATAGTTACGTACATAAGGTATCTCACAAAAGTCAGTACACCCCCTCACATTTTTGTAAATATTTTATTATATCTTTTATGTGACAACACTGAAGAAATGACACTTTGCTACGATGTAAAGTAGTGAGTGTACAGATTGTATAAGGCTCCGTTTCCACTATCGCGGCTACGAAGTCGTGCTACTTCTAGCGCGACTTTGTAGTGCAAGTTGTTTGCGGCTTTCAGTGCGACTTGTCCCTCATTGTAGAAGGAAGTCACACTGAAGTCGGCCCAAAAGTAGTGCACAAACTACTTTTCAAGTTGCGGCGACTGAAGTCTCAGCAGTTAGAACGGGCCAAATTGAAATGAATGGCTTTTGACGCGCTGTGCGACTTGACATGTGTCAAGTCGCACAACAAGTCGCAATAGTGGAAACGGAGCCTAACGGTGTAAATTTGCTGTCCCCTCAAAATAACTCAACAGAGTTAGACAACCATTCATGTCTAAACCGCTGGCAAGAAAAGTGAGTACACCCCTAAGTTAAAATGTGTGGCCACCCTTTTTTTCCAGCACTGCCTTGACCCTCTTGGGCATGGAGTTCACCAGAACACCACTGGAGTCCTCTTCCACTACTCCATGACGACATCACGGAGCTGGTGGATGTTAGAGACCTTGCGCTCCTCCTCCTTCTATTTGAGGATGTCCCACAATAGGGTTTAGGTCGGGAGACATGCTTGGCCAGTCCATCACCTTTACCCTCAGCTTTTTTAGCAAGACAGTGATCCCTTGGAGGTGTGTTTGGGGTTGTCATCATGTTGGACTACTGCCCTGCGGGCCAGTCTCCGAAGGGAGGGGATCATGCTCTGCTTCAGTATGTCACAGTACATGTTGGCATTCATGGTTCCCTCATGGAACTGTAGCTCCACTCATGCAGCCCCAGACCATGACATTCCCACCACCATGCTTGAATGTAGGCAAGACACATTTGTCTTCGTACTCTTTACCTGGTTGCCACCACACATGCTTGACACCATCTGAACCAAATAAGTTTATCTTGGTCTCATCAGACCACAGGACATGGTTCCAGTAATCCATGTTCTTAGTCTGCTTGTCTTCAGCAAACTGTTTGCTGGCTTTCCTCTGCATCATCTTTAGAAGAGGCTTCCTTCTGGGACTACAGCCATGCAGACCAATTTGATGTAGTGTGCGGCGTATGGTCTGAGCACTGACAGGCTGACCTCCCACCCCTTCAACCTCTGCAGCAATGCTGGCAGCACTCATACGTCTATTTCCCAAAGACAATCTCTGGATATGGCACTAAGCACCTGCACTCAACTTCTTTGGTCGACCATGGCAAGGCCTGTTCTGATTGGAACCTGTCCTGTTAAACTGCTGTATGGTCTTCGCCAGGGCTTTTTTTCTCTGAGATTAGGTGCAGGAACTCCCCCTTTTTAAGTCATCCTTTGTCTCCATCCGCTACCCACCTCCTAAGTACCGTTCCTTGGTTTCACCCCCTACCCACCTCCCAGTAACACCCCTTTTAGAGAAGACAGAACCATGCCATGTGGTGTTAAGTAATTTGTATGCAATTGAATTCAATGATAAAAAAGCACAATAGTCCCCTTCCCAGCCACACTAGATCCCCCCAGCAAAAAATATCCACCCAGCAACAATAGATCACCCCCGGAAAACAATAGACACCACCCAGCAACAGTAGGTTGCCCCCCAGCAATAATAGACCCCCCAGCAATAATATATCCCCCTAGCAACAAAATACCCCGCCCCAGCAACAATAGATCCAACCAGCAATAATAGATCCCTGGTACAAAATACCACTTTAGCTACAATAGATCCACCCCAGCAGCAAAAATGGATCTTCCAGCAGCAAGCAACAATAGACCTCTCCCTTAACAGTAGATCCTTACCAACAACAATTGATCCCTCAGCACTATAAGACGCCCTAAGCAACAATAGACCCCCATGCAAAAATAGTTACAATAGATCCTCCAGAAGTTAGCATCATAGACCCTCACCATTACATGCATTCAGTGCTGGAGGTGCCGGAACTGCGTTCCCCCACGTTCCTGCTGAAAAAAAGCCCTGGTCTTCGCCACCGTGGTGCAGCTCAGTTTAAGGGTTCTGGCAATCTTCTTATAGGCTAGGCCATCTTTATGTAGAACCACACCTCTTTTATTCAGATCCTCAGAAAGCTCTTTGCCATGAGGTGCCATGTTTAACTTCTAGTGACCAGTATGAGAGAGTGAGAGCGATAACACCACATTTAACACACCTGCTCCCCATTCATACCTGAGACCTTGTAACACTATCGAGTCACATGACACCGGGGAGGGAAAATAGCTAATTGGGTCCAATTTTGACATTTTCACTTAGGGGTGTACTCACTTTAGTTGCCAGTGGTTTAGACATTAATGGCTGTATGTTGAGTTATTTTGAGGGGACAACAAATTGACACTGTTATACAAGCTGTACACTCACTACTTTGTAGCAAAGTGTCATTTCTTCAGTGCTGTAACATGAAAAGATATAATAAAATATTTACAAAAATGTGAGGGGTGTACTCATTTTTGTGAGATACTATATATGTAATATGCTAGTTAACCGGAACATGTATTTTCCTGATGCCTGTTTGACCTGTTTTGTTCCCATTTATCTTGATAATATATATATATAAATAAAGAATTAAAAAAAAATCTTCATAAATTTAAGCCAATATGCGTTCTGCTACATTTTTTTGGTTAAAAAATACCAACAAGTGTATATTGATTGGTTTGCGCAAAAGTTATAGAGTCTATAAACTATTGGATACATATTGGAATTTGTATTTATTTATTTATCTTCATATTAGTAATGGCAGCGATCAGCGACTTTATTCCTAGCGATAAATAAGACTTCCTGTATCTTGAACTTATCTTCCTTAGGGTTAGGTAGGAGACCTAGCAGGCAGGGTCTGGGGTCAACTGTCAGAGTGGATTTGGATCACTTGCGATAAGTAATCATGTATAGCCGGGCTATAAATAAAATGTGAAAGAATGTCCCCCCGGGGATCTGAGCATCTAGGGCAGAGAGCCGGAGCACTGTGTGCAGGGCAGCTGATAAGGCAGTACAGCCAGCCCCCCTGGGCTGGGCCCAGGCCCCATTAGTTCAAAAGGGGGGCCCAGGCACCTGCTGAGCAGAAGAGCTGACTTTACTGTCTTATTGCAGACACCAATCTTCTTCTGTCTCCCACTGCAGTGTTGCCAGCTTCTCTTCCTCTCCCTCCCTCCAGCTGCACTGCAAGGAGATTGTTCTAGCATGTGCGCCCCTTCCATCTGATGTCCAGTCCCCCCCTCTGTGCCCCTTTCACCCCAGTGCTGCCAGCTTCCCTCCTCACCCACTGACAGCTGTTGCAGGCACAGAGGGAATGTAATTTACTGGCGCCTTCCTTTCCTGAATGAACACAGTGAGCAATCGGCATCAATCACTCCTGTGCCCATTCATCAACAAAGCATAGTAAACTGTTTACTATGCTTAAGTTGGAAAAGAGCAGGAAGGCTCAAAGCGCTTCATATTCATCTGTGCAGCTGAGGCTGTAGGGAAAGGCACTGAAAAATCTACTGTATGTCTGGCCAGGAAGGAGGGCCCTGACAGGCAGTCTGCATGGGGCCCTGTGATTTCTAACTGCAGCCCTGACTGTGTGTATAGGGCAGCAGTGTAATCCAGGGGGAGGGGGCCAGTGAGTCGGAGCTTGTGCATATAACCATGTTAGTGGTTCAGGGGATTCAAAATTGTGAGTTTAATGATCCGTGAGGTCTGAAAGGTTGACGACCACTGATCCATTGCCCAGGGCAAAGATACCAAATTGTGACCCCCCCCCCCCACCTTCCCCCACCCATGGATAGAGAAATAGGAGGTAGGATTGGGATAATAAGAATGCACGCAGCACACTGCTCTGATATGGGTTTATGAGCAGTACATCTTTTATTCTGCAGGAAAATATGGAACTTATCTAGAAAGAATTGCCCCAGCCTCAGTGTGAGGAAAAAATGCCAATATCAGTGGTGTTACTGGAAGGAAGAAATGCCCCTGCATCAGTGAGATCACTTAAAAGAAAAGATGCCCCTAGGCCAGTGATGGGGAACCTTGGCACCCCAGATGTTTTGGAACTACATTTCCCATGATGCTCATGCACTCTGCAGTGTAGTTGAGCATCATGGGAAATGTAGTTCTAAAACATCTCGGGTGCCAAGGTTCACCATCACTGCCCTAGGCCATTGTTATTACTGGAAGGATACATTTCCCTGCATCGGTGGTGTCATTGTAAGGAAAAAATGTCCTTGCGTTGGTGGCGCCATTGTAAGGAAAAATGTCCCTGTGTTTATCATGCCGTACAGAAAGGAAAAATACCCGTGCATCAATGGTGTCACTGGTAGGGGAAAAAATTCTCCTGTGTCTGTGGTGTCATTGGAAAAAAAAAAAAAAAAAGGCAGCCTGTCCCCACTCTCCAGAGGCGCCTGTGCTGAGAAAGCGGTGTTGGTGTTCTCAGGACGGCGTTGTTCCACCCACATTAAACTGCTGCTGGAGGGAAGAGAGAGCAGAGTCCTCCCGCCAGCAGCTATCGCAGCCCTGCACTGTGCTCTCTTCTTAGATAAAAAACAAGGATTGAGATGCAAAAGCAATTATATAAGAAAAAAACAATTATGTATTATAAATATTGGGTATATAAAACTAAAGGAGGAAAAAAGTCCACCAAAACAGTCCTTGCAGAATGCTAAAAACTTGATGGTGCTCAGAGGATAATGGACAGAAGAGGAAGACCCGTCACCTTCCACCCGATCACACTACCTCTTACCAGAACATTTTGACCCTCCCAAAGAAACAGTCAAACAGCGCAATTTGAAACCTTGGATAATGTGAGAAGCCTCAGGTATGGACATTCACCAACGTCTTCCCCTAGCAGCACTCTCCCAAATTCGCAAATCAATCCAATCAATGGGCCCAAACTGGTGGAGTGATATCATCTTCCTCACTGCCTGCTGAGAAGAGGATGAACTCCGGCTTAGGCTAGGTTTCCACTAGTGCGGCTACGAAGTCGTGCTACTTCTAGCATGACTTCCTAGCAAAAGTAAACCGCGGCTTCAGTTAGACTTGTCCCTCATATATAGAGGGAAGTCGTGCTCAAAAGTAGTACACGATTTACTTTTGAGGTCGCGGCAACTGAAGACGCGGCAGTGGAAACGTGCCCCATTGAAAACAATGGGTTTTGACTTGCTGTGCGACATGTGTCAAGTCGCACCGCAAGTCGCACTAGTGGAAACCGAGCCTTAGAGGGAATCATGGACACGGCAGAAGTGTGGCACGCTAAGGACAGACTGACGGCTATCAGGAGGAGGACTAATCTCAGAGAGTGGCGTGGCTGCACACAACCGGAATAATTATTTGACCTCCCATGTAGAAGACAAGTCCTGCAAAAGTATGACTCTAACCAACTGCGGTGCATCACAAAACATCAAAACAATTCATACATAAATCATAAGCCTTATTGATTAAGCGTTTTGCTCGTTTCACGCTGTCTTGAAGAAAATTGCCATCAAGCTCTGTCAGCTCACCCGAAAATAAATAGCTACACTGAATAACAATAGACCATCTTGGGAGTATTTTGGTCTTTTTGATGATTTGCGAATTTGGGAGAGCGCTGCTGGGGGAAGAAGTTGGTGAATATCCACACCTGAAGTTCCTCACGTTAACCACTTTACGTCCAGATGTACTGCGGCAGGCTGGCTCTCCCAGGCAAACCCCCGTACATATACGGCGCTCGCCTGGGAGGAGCTAGGGGGCGAGCGGTCGCCGCCGGCAGCACGCTCCCGTCCCTGCTCATCAGAGGAGAAGCTGGCATGAGTGTCAGGCGGCTCCGATTTCCGCCTGACACCGGCGATCTCTCCCCGCTGACAGAGAAGGACGGTCGGCTGATGTAAACACAGCCGTCCGTCCTTCTGCCTGAGATGATCACAGAGACCATCTGATCTTGCTATATACGATCGCATGTCTCTATGGTCATCACACAAGCCCAACCCCCCCACAGTTAGAATCAATCCCCTAGGCTCACATTTAACCCCTTGATCACCCATAGTATTAACCCCTTCCCTGCCAGAGGCCTTATTACAGTGCATATTTTTAGCACTGATTACTGTAGTAATGTCACTGGTACCCCCAAAAGTGTAAAAAAATGTCAGTTAGGGGTCCGATCTGTCCGCCGCAATGTCGCAGTCCCGCAAAAAATCGCAGATTGACGCTATTACTAGTAAAAAAATAAAAAAAAACAATAAAAATGACATAAATCTTTCCTGTAGTTAGTAAACGCAATAACTTTTGCGCAAACCAATCAAAATACGCTTATTGCGATTTTTTTTAACCAGAATTATGTAGCAGAAAACAAATTGGCCTAAAATGTTAAAACATTTTGATTTTTACATTTTTTTTGGGGATGCTATATAGCAGAATGTGAAAAATATTGTTTTTTTTTTTTTTTCAAAATTGTCACTCTTTTTTTGTTTATAGCGCAAAAAATAAAAATCGCACAGGTGATCAAAGCTCACCAAAAGAAAGCTCTGTTTGTGGGGGAAAAAAAGGACATCAATTTCGTTTGGGTACAGTGTCACACGACAACGCAATTGTCCGTTAAAATCACGCAGTGCCGAATCGCAAAATAGGGCCTGGTCATTAAGCAGCAAAATCTTCCGGTCTTAAAGTGGTTAACCAAGGATTCAAATTGAAAACAAGGGGAAAAAATGTGGGACTTCAATTGAGGCAAGATGGCGTCTGAAAAACTGGTCATGGTTTAAAACACACAGCAAAACAGTAGACAATCAAGGTAAAATAGTACAATGTATAGAAATAGGGATACATAGTGAGAGCCCATTGAGTAATAACAGAGACATAACATATTCCAATGATGAAATCTAATGCTGTTTATACATGCATATCATAAAGCATAACAGTGTGCCATCGTAGTAAAAGTGGTATAGTATATTAAAGTTCAAATGCATCGTAAGGCCCTACGCGTTTCGTGATAATCATCACTTCTTCAGGGGCAAATGCATCGTAGATCTACAATAAAACATATTAGAGTAACTTGTAGGTCCACACACTGGGGAGAGGGGGTAACCAGTGAGGGGACAAATGATCCTCCCCTATAATGTACTTACATAGCCACTGTATATGAGACGGTAACCCGTCACATAGAGAGGGACGCCCATAAAGTCTGCAACGGGAGCTGTAGTATAGGGACTAAGGATATGAGCCAAGAGCGCATTCGGCACCTCCAAAAAGAAAGAGATAAGTAAATAAGGATAGTCAGGGATGGGCCCCAGCAGTAGGACTAATAATAAATGGATTGAAATTGTACTGTTTGACCGTTCCTTTAGGAGGGTCAAAATGTTCTGGTAAGAGGCAGTGTGATTGGGTTCAAGGTGATGGGTCTTCCTCTTCTGGTCATTATCCTTTGAGCAACAAGTTTAGAGTATCTTGCAAGGACTCTTTTGGTGGACTTTTTTCCTCCTTTAGTTTTGTATATCCAATATTTTTGGAATCATTTTTCCTTTTATAAATGCTTTTTGCATCTCAATTTAGATGGTTATCCTAGTGCTGCATTGTTTTTGATATAATAATGTTATTTATTGTATCCTGTAATATTGCGCTAGAGGCTTTTTGACCAATTTTTTGAAGTACAAGCTCAACTATTTTCTTGTATTTGTTGTTCTCTGTTCTGAATGAAAGGAGTGAGGGCAGCATCACTCCTGTCATTAAAGTAGCTAGCATTGGCTGTTAGCATCCACTCTCTATATAACACCACTGCGCCCAAGGCACGTGACCCTTCTGCCTACCCCTCCTCCTGGCCCTGGTGTCCCTGTGTACAAAGCCACCTTCATAAAGACACGGTTTGATGAGTCGGGTGTGGAGGAACTCTAGTGGTCAGCTCAGAGCCCTGACCTCAACTCTCCTAAAAACCTTTAGGATGAATTGCAACGCTGATTGTGAGCCAGGCCTTCTCATCCAACATCAATACCTGACCTCACAAATGTTCTTTTGGCTGAATGGGCACAAACTACCTACATTTAGAGAAGCTTGTCATTTCTGGTAATACTTTCTTGCCTGAAGTTCAGTGCAACATTCAGTAAACTGATTCAAGGCTCAAAGTCTATTTAAAGCTTTCTCACTGACCACTTCTATTCACCTTCCCTGCGCTCCCCCAGTATTGACTTTAGTGGAAGCCTGTCATGAGAAATAATGCAGGCTGCTGCAGATGGCGTCCCCCGTGGAGAATGGCAATTTTCTGGTTGTCATATTGATGCCTTGGCTTCAAACCTTTCTGAGTCACTGAATTTCAAGTACAGAAATAAAATATTCAGACTTTTCTACAACTTGCTGCATACCGTCCGTGTGTCATGTACCTGATCAGTATCTGAATTGGTGAAGAAAGCCCTTTTTGCTTCTCCAGTCCAAGTCAGCCTGGTAGTGGCAATTGGAAGCACAAGGGCAAAAGAAGGGTAGGTGTGCTGGTGGTATTGAGATGGTCTGGAATTGAGATGCTGGATCTAGTTGTAGGGCTTCATGACCAGGTGAGATGCAGAATACTGTAGACAGCAGGAGAACTTTCCACAGCAGGATACAGCAGACATGAGCAGGTCCGGGGACAGGCCAAAGGCAGATTACCAGGCAGAGGCAATGTCGGATGGGAGGCTGGAGTCAGTATTTCATGGATAGCTATGTACAATCACAGCAGGAACAAGTGAAGTAAGGAAATTAGACACACTCAGCAGGAGGGAGGATTTAACGTAGTGCCAGAAGGGTAATTCTAAGACTTCCAGGGTTTAGGGCCCTTTACCTCTCCAGTGAGAGAAGTTGTAGTCCACAGAGTATAGTAAATGAGACCGCAAATAATAACATACAGCAGCCAAAAAAACGCCCAGTGCTGACCAATTGGCCTCTCAATACCAAGATCCCCGACAGATGTCCTTCTGGGCAAAGTCAGGACCGGATTAAGCGCAACATGGCCCTGGTGCTGAGGATTTTGATGGGCCCTTCTGTGCAGGAAAGGCTTGGGTTGTTGGTCTTCCCCCTCCTGCCTCCAGCATGCTCTGGAAAAGGTCTCTGGGAGCGCACTGGCAATCTCTGTGGGAGCGACAGTCTCTGTTGGGGAGTGTCTGGGAACACTGGCAATCTCTATGAGGTCCAAGGCTGCTCCCACAGGGATCGTCAGTGCTCCACTGCTCTCAGAGACTGCTCAACAGAGGTTGTAGTTCACACATAGACCGCCCCAGAGAATTCTGCCACAGAGACTATACCCCCCCCCCCAAATCTCAGAGGCTGCCATAGGGCACAAAGACTGCCCCACATGTTACAGAGACTGTCCCACATTTCACAGAGACTGCCGCCCGTGTCACAAAGACTGCCACACATTTCACAGAGACTGCCACACATGTCGCAGAGACTGTCCCACATTTCACAGACACTGCCTCACATGTCCCAAAGACTGCCCCACATTTCAAAGAGACTGCCACACATGTCACAGGGACTGCCCCACATTTTGCAGAGACTGCCGCCCGTGTCACAAAGACTGCCCCACATTTCACAGAAACTGCCACACATGTCGCAGAGACTGTCCCACATTTCACAGAGACTACCTCACATGTCCCAAAGACTGCCCCACATTTCAAAGAGACTGCCACACATGTCACAGGGACTGTCCCACATTTTGCAGAGACTGCCACATATTTCAAAGAGACTGCCCCACATTTCACCGAGATTGCCGCACATGTCACAGAGACTGCCCCGCATTTCACGGAGACTGTCACACGTGTCACAGAGACTGCCCCACGTGTCACAGAGACTGCCCCACGTGTCACAGAGACTGCCTCAAATTTCATAGAGACTGCACCGTGTGTCACAGAGACTGCCTCACATTTCACAGAGACTGCCTCACGTGTCCCAAAGACTGCCCCACGTGTCACAGAGACTGCCCCACATTTCACAGAGACTGCCCCACGTGTCACAGAGACTGCCCCACATTTCACAGAGACTGCCCCACATTTCACAGAGACTGCCCCACATTTCACAGAGACTGCCCCACGTGTCACAGAGACTGACCCAAGTGTCACAGAGACTGCCCCACATTTCACAGAGACTGCCCCACATTTCACAGAGACTGCCCCACGTGTCACAGAGACTGACCCAAGTGTCACAGAGACTGCCCCACATTTCACAGAGACTGCCCCACATTTCACAGAGACTGCCCCACGTGTCACAGAGACTGACCCAAGTGTCACAGAGACTGACCCACATTTCACAGAGACTGCCCCACATTTCACAGAGACTGACCCACGTGTCACAGAGACTGACCCAAGTGTCACAGAGACTGCCCCACATTTCACAGACTACCCCCCCCCCCAGCACTCACTTTCTAGGAGAGAGAAGCACCAGTGCTATAAGAGCAGTAGAAGAGACATATCTGGAAATGTGAAGGGGGTTTCTGTATGCCAGTATGTACCAAGTGTTCCCAGGGGACTCAGGCAGCTGCGATGTAGAGCTGCTTCCCACTCTGCATTTAGATCTGCCGCCTCCGCATGCCCACACAGCAACTACTTTCACTGGCAGTGTGTGCACGTCATGGGGGTGGAATGTGGGGATGGGCAGACACAGCAGGGATAGGATGGGAGGGGGGGAGCAATCTTGCCTCCTCCGTCCTCTTCATGTAGCATTGTGCTTTGCCGATCCTTTGTCTCACTATCTCACCATCAGAAACTCTTGGAGCCAGCAGTGGCAGGAGGATTAAAGTGGTTGTAAAGGAAAATTTAAAAAATAAAATAAATAACAAGCATGTCTATACTTACCTGCTCTGTGCAATAGAGTTCCACAGAGCTGCCCCAATCTGCCTCTTCTTGGGTCTCCCGTGGGCACGTCTGGCTGCTCCTCTTTTGCTGGTGCCCATATTAGGAAACCAATTCTCATGAGGGCACCCATGCGTGCTCGCTCCAGAGCCCCGCTGCTGTGTCCATCCAACTGTACTAATAAAACGAAAATTGGATGTTGTGTTGACGTACGATAAACATTTTATAGCCTGCACATCCAGTTTTTGTTGTCCGAAAATTCATAATCGGCTGTCGAGAGCACCATACTAACAATCCGAAAATCAGCAGATCGTTCGTTGGACAAAATTTTACTTCCGATTTTCGTATCGTGTGTACGGGCTTCAACTCTTCTGGAAAGGCTGTCCACAAGGTTTAGGAGTGTGTCTATGGGAATGTTTGACCATTCTTCGAGAAGTGTATTTGTGAGGTCAGGCACTGATGTTGGATGAGAAGGCCTGGCTCGCAGTCTCCGCTCTAATTCATCTCAAAGGTGTTCTAGTGGGTTGAGGTCAGGACTGCGCAGGCAAGTAAAGTTCCTCCACCCCAAACTCACTCATCCATGTCTTTATGGACCGTGCTATGTGCACTGGTCCAAATCATTTGGTGGAGGGGGGATTATGCTGTGGGGTTGTTTTTCAGGGGTTGGGCTTGGCCCCTTAGTTCCAGTAAAGGGAACTCTTAAAGCGTCAGCATTCCAAGACATTTTGGACAATTTCATGCTCCCAACTTTGTGGGAACAGTTTGGGGATGGCCCCCTCCTGTTACAACATGACTGCACACTGCACAAAGCAAGGTCCATAAAGACATGGATGAGCGAGTTTGGGGTGCATTGTAAAAAAAAAAAAAAAAAAATTGTAAAAAAAAATAATATAAAATATAATAAAATGGTAAAAATAATAAAAAAAAATTAAAAAAAACTACTGACACTAGTAGCAGAACTACCAGGGTCACAAAAGTCGCACATGCAACCAGTCCCTGGCGTTTTGCCACCGGGCTTGGAGGGAAGGGCCCCCGGCATGGTGTCAGGGGGGCCCTTCATGGTTTCCTGCACCAGGGCCCTGAAGGTTCTAGTTACGCCTCTGATTCATGGCACCCCTAGAATGTAACTGTTCTTAGAAAATGTTAAATCAGTTCTTCTTTAACCTCCCTGGCGGTATTCCCGAGTGTGGCTCGGGTTAATTTTCAGTACCAAAAGCGGTAACCCCGAGCCACACTCGGGAATACCCCGCAATGTTACTCACCTTCCCTGCGATCCCCGCCATCCTCCCCGCCGTCCTCCCCGTCCTCACACTCTCTCCCTGCTCTGTGCTCAGTCGATGCCGGCACTTGCCTTCCAGTTCCCTTCCCTGCGAGCGTTGCGACGCAGGGGGAAGGAAATGGCGGCAAATTCAAAAGTGTAAATACACCAAATGACATGATAGAAAGCTGTGATCCTAACGGATTACACTGTATCATGTCATTTCACCACAGGATTTCACCTGGTGACTTTTCCAGTGCCCTGCCTGTGCTTTTCCAGTGCTTTGTGCCTGCAAAATTTTAAACGACCATGGCGTCCAAAAGCACAAAAGCGCTTTTAGACGAACTGGAAAATGGCGACAGCGAAACGGAGTGACTTGAAGAACTGAGCGATAGCGATTTGTGGGAAAATTCGTCATCAGGTATGGAAAGTAAAGACAGCGACGATTCTGATGTCTTTTGGGCAAAAAGAATGCTTTTCGGACGCCATGGTCGGTCTCTATTTTCCAGGCACAAAGAACTGGAAAAGCACAGGCAGGGCCCTGGAAAAGTCACCAGGTGAAATCCTGTGGTGAAATGGCATGATGCAAAGCTGACGGATTACACTGTATCATCTCATTTGGTGTATTTACATTTTTGAAATTGCCGCCGGTTCCACCCCCCTGCGTCGCAACGCTCGCAGGGAAGGGAACCGGAAGGCAATTGCCGGCATCGGCCAAACACACAGCGGAAGGATTGTGGGGGAGGACAGAGGGAGGATGGCGGGGGAGGACAGAGGGAGGATGGCGGGGGAGGACAGAGGGAGGATTGTGGGGGAGGACAGAGGGAGGATGGCGGGGGAGGACAGAGGGAGGATGGCGGGGGGAGGACGGCGGGGGAGGACAGAGGGAGGATGGCGGGGGAGGACAGAGGGAGGATGGCGGGGGAGGACAGAGGGAGGATGGCGGGGGGAGGACGGCGGGGGAGGACAGAGGGAGGATGGCGGGGGAGGACAGAGGGAGGATGGCGGGGGAGGACAGAGGGAGGATGGCGGGGGAGGACAGAGGGAGGATGGTGGAGGATCGCAGGGGAAGGAGGGATTTAAAATGTACAGAACAGATTTCCGTGTAAAATAATGGAACCGCTTTTAGCACCTAAAATCTGAAATAATCATACCGCCAGGGAGGTTAATATTGTTTTTTTTTTTTTTTTTTTTTAATATCTGACTGGTGTTCAACTGTAACGTTGTAAATTGCTTTTTAACTACTTGCTGTCCAAGCCTATTCTGATACTTTTCACATAAATATAAAAATCAGCTTTTTTTGTTAGGAAATTTACTTAGGGCCCTTTCACACGGGCGCTCCGTATGTCCGCAAATCATCCTATTTTTTTGGGGATGATTTGCGGACATAATGTAAGTCTATGGCATTGCGGATGTCAGCGGAATACCATCCGCTGACATCCGATTTTCCTCCTTTCAGTTCTGTTCCGTTTTTTGGAACAGAAAAAATCCTATTTTTGTTCCGTTCAAAAAACGGAAAGGAAGGAAAATCGGATGTCAGCGGTGTCATCCGCTGACATCCGCAATCCCCCATAGACTTACATTAGGTCCGCATATCATCCGCAAACGGATAGGATGATATGCGGACCTACGGAGCGGATGACAGAAATGTCATCCGCTCCGTGGAAAAAAAAAAAAAAAAGTCCCGCAGCGGACCTTTCACACGGAAAGCCCGTGTGAAAGAGCCCTTAGAGTAGAACTCCCAAACATTATATATATATATATATATATATATATATATTTTTTTTTTTTTTTTTTTTTTAAGCAAAAGTCCTAGAGAATAAAATGGTGGGTGTTGCAATTTTTTATGTCACATGATATTTGAGCAGCAGATTTATAAAAAAAACTATTTTGCTGGCAGAATTATGGCATGTCTGTGCATGTGCGGGGGATATGGAGTGCCTGCATGTGCACAGTATCTTGCCCTGTGCATGCGCATACTCACCGCAGGTCTCTGCATATCTGCATTGGAAGCAGATAAAAACATGAATAGAATGTTGTAGTAGCAGAGCGATGGAAAGAGAAATTCAGCTGCAAGGGAGACAAAGCTGGACTCCATGAACTAGTAAGTGTATATTTTTATACACGGACATACAGTATTAGAGAGATAGAATTTAGTTTTACATAGATATTGTGAACTCCCTCTTTAAAGCCAGCAGCCCACTGCAGCTTTTAGTCTTGGCCTGTCCTGTAGAACTCTGATTAGGATCTGAAATCATTATGTCTAGAAAACTGCCTGGAAAAAAAAAAGGTCTATCTAACAATTACATTTAATGTACTTTTCTTCCAAAGGCCTTGAAGCGTACATAAACAGATAGTTGATGGTGACATTGGCTGGACGGATGTCTGTGCTGAGGGCAAGGATTATTTAAATTTTAACTCCACTTTTGTTGAGAAAAAAACATTCCCCTCTGGGTGATCTCTGTTCATTACAAGGATTATAACAAACTTTGTTGCAGATTCCTACCTTTTGTTATTCTGAAGAAATCATTGTTTGTTCCTTTGTGTCTCTGTGCTGAGTGCCTCTAATGGGAGTGGTTTCATAATTATCTATCAGCTGTGCAGCTGCAGAGCACTAATGAGGAAATCTGCTGGGCCTGCATCCCTTTAGGCGTGTTCCTATTGGGAGTATCTCACCAAAAATTACATTTTTGTTGCGGGGATGCCAAAAATTTGATTTGTATCTTAGTGCAGACTTCTGGGAAAATTGGTGAGCCAATCACACAAGCAGGAAATGATGTTTCTGGGGTGTGGTCAGTATACATTCTGTGTACAGAACACCTCCAGGTAGCCATATTGCATTGCATTTTCAGAAAATTATAGCGGCTGCAGATTGAAAAGGAAAGGTCATTTTTAATAACATTCAATTACAATATGACTTGTGGCGCAATTGTATACGCTATATTGTTTTTCTTTATTTTCTATTTTTTTTCCTCACTAAATTTTACCCTTTAATTGTTTTCAAATGCCTTCCCAAAGTACAGTTTTTAACCACTTACCGACCGCCCACCGTGTATTTACGTCGGTCCTTTGATGTTAAATAAAAGGGTTATGGCAGCAGATAGCTGCCATGACCCAGGTATTTTTTAAACGGCTGGTGGTCCACTTTAACATAAGGGTGGTCTGAGTGGCGGATTGGCCGTAGGATCACCTTTATGGGCGGCGGGAGAGGTGCCACCCCCCCCCCCTCCCGCCGCTTCCCGGTCTTTTCCCTGCTTACTGTAGCCGTCGGTAGCAGGGAAAACGATCCAGGCCGCTGTCCTCTTAGGCAGGAAGTCGAGTTACATAGTTACATAGTAGGTGAGGTTGAATAAAGACAATAGTCCATCCAGTTCAACCTGTGTAGGTGTGTGTGGCTGTAATCATCTCACATACCCTGGAATGTTCTGATCCTTGAGATGTACGTCTAAGAGTCTTTTGAAAGCCACCATACTACCCGCAGAAACCACCTCTTGTGGTAGAGAATTCCACAATCTTGTAGCCCTAACAGTAAAGAACCCCCCACGTTGCCTGAGGTTAAAACGCTTCTCCTCTAATCGCATTGTATGCCCTCGATTCCTCATGCAATCCCTTCGACTGAACAGCTTTTTTTCTAAGCTTAGATCCCCATTGAGATATTTATAAATTGCTATCATGTCCCCCCTCAGGCATCTCTTTTCCAGGGAGAATAAATCAAGTGATTGCAGACGCTCTTCATAACTAAGGTCCTCCAATCCCTAATCAGTTTAGTTGCCCTTCTCTGGATTCTCTCCAGCTCCAACACATCCCTCCTGAGGACTGGCGACCAGATAGTTATATAGTTACATAGTAAAGCAAGATGGCCCTCACTCGGCTCTATGGCCTTGGAGGACCGGAGAGACGTCAAATGTTGCTTTCTAGCAACAGCCTTAAAGAGCAGATTTTTTTTTCATAATTTTTTGTTTTTTAATGTAGATGTGAGATGTGAGGTCTTTTTGACCCCAGATCTCACATTAAAGAGGTCCTGTCATGCTTATTTCTATTACAAGGGATGTTTACATTCATTGTAATAGGAATAAAAGTGATCAAAACATTTTTTTTTAAAAGGGACAGTGTAAAATAAAAAATAAAATAAATAGGGGAAAAAAAATTAAAGCACCCCGTCCCCGTTAGCTTGCACGCAGAAGCGAACGCATACGCAAGTCGCACCCACATATGTAAACGGTATTCAAAACACACATGTTCAGGTATTGCCGCGATCATTAGAGGGAGATCAATAATTTGAGCCCTGGACTGCCTCTGTAACTCTAAACTGGTAACCTGTAGAAATTTTTAAATTTGTCGCCTATAGGGATTTTTAAGCACCAATGTTTGTCGCCATTCCACGAGTGTGCGCAATTTTGAAGCATGATTGAAGACATGTTGGGTATCTATTTACTCAGCGTAACATTATCTTTCACATTATAGAAAAAAATTGTGCTAACTCTACTGTTTTCTTCGTTTTTAATTAAAAAAGTATATTTTTCTAAAAAAAATTGAGTTTGTAAGACCGCTGCACAAATACGGTGTGATGAAAAATATTGCAATGATCTCCATTTTATTCTCTATGGTCTCTGCAAAAAAATATATATAATGTTTGGGGGTTCTAAGTATTTTTCTAGCAAAAAAACTTAAAATTGATTTTAACTTCTAAACAACAAATGTCAGAAAAAGGCCCGATCCAGAAGTGGTAAATAGATCACATATTGTTATTCCACGATTGAGCTGAATATACAACATACATTTCAAAGGCCCTGGTCTCAAAGGGAAAAAAGTAAAAGGTGTTGCTCAGCTCTATGGACCTCGTGGTATATATAATATAAGATGTGACTCTTAAGTTCCGGGTCACATTATAGCAATGTCAGACATCGCATTTGATTCGCAGCGCACTGTTGTGCAAATCACATGCGATGTCTGTGCGATGCAAATTCAGCCATACAGATTGCATCACATTTGGACCAAAGTTGTGCAGGACCCTTTTTTTTTGAGGGCACCAGAATCGGATCTCATGGGTGTTCACACCTATGCGATCCAATTCCTGTTCGAATTGACAGTTTGCACTGCGATATGTGAACTAATCTGGGGGTGTCATTAACTTTGCATTGACACTCCTAGCAGTTCGCATATGGCAGTGCGAACTGCCTGCGAGTCGGGGGCGACGCGGGAACCCACGGGGGATTCGCAGTGGGAATCGGCACTAAAAGCTGCTGCCCCCACTTCAAACAACTAAGGAAGATCGATGTCAGAAGTAGATCAAGTGCCGGTTCACATTTCTGCGATCACAGAGATCGCATATGATTCGCAGCCAGACTTGTATAAAGTACTCAAAATTTCTACTTGAGTAAAAGTACAAGTGCTCGATCAAAAAGTGACTTAAGTAGAAGTGGAAGTGTTCGCAGAAAAAGTTACTTAAGTAGAAGTACTAAAGTATTCAACATTTTTTTTACTTAAGTATTGCAAGTAGTTTTTTCAAAAAATTTGCTACTTAAGTACTAAAAGTAAAAAGTACCAGTAGTTTTGAAAAAAAAATTCTACTCAAGTACTGAAAGTAGAAGTACAAGTACTGTGTTATGTAGTTATTAAAGAAAGAAGTCAAAAGTTTGAACATCATATTGTTTTTTATTATTTCAAATGATTTATTAAAATGATTAACCTGTGTTTGTTAGTAGTTTCTTGATGCACTTTAAGCGCTGTAGCACCATTTATTTGTTTGTTTCATATTTTCTTTTTATTGGAAAGATTTGGTATAGCAGCTTTTATTATACACAGCCTTTATTTTCGTATGCGCTGATTTACAAATGACATTATACACATTTTTTTGAGCTTTATGCAACCTGCCATCTACTGTTCTGGCAGTGGTAATTTTTCTAAAAGTAACGAGTAACTATACAGCACAAAAAAAAAATATCGGAGTAGAAGTATCGAAATCATCGAAAAAATGTAGTGAAGTAAAAGTAGAAGTAGGAGAAAAATATTCTACTCTAGGAAAGTACAGATACCGCATTTCGGTACTTAAGTACAGTACTTAAGTAGTTCTACTTCGTTACTATACATCTCTGTTCGCAGCTCACTGCTCCTTAAATTACATGCGATCTCTTGTGCGGTGCAAATTGAGCCATACAGTTTGTATGGCTCAATTTGCACCGCAATCGCACCCAACTCGCACAGGACCCTATTTTTTTGGTCCGCAGCAGAATCGGATCGCATGGTGGTTCATGATAGTGCGATCCGATTCTGTGCGAACTTTCAGATCGCACTGCGATATGCGATCTAATCTGGGGGTGTCGTTAACTTTTAATTGACACCCCCAGCATATCGCATATGGCAGTGTAAACTGCCAGGGGTGCGGATGCGATGTGGGAACACGCTGTATATTCGCAGCGTTCCCGCATCGCAGAAATGTGAAGCGGCACTAAAGGAAAAAAAGGGGGAAATGGGTCTGTGGCTGCTAAGGTAACATAAGTGTATAAATGTGCAAAAATATTAAACAGATATAAATGTAAAAATAAGTGTTCCATGACCTGTGTGCCAAAAAATTGTGATATGCGCTATCTAAAGTGAATACAGTTTATATCAAAAATATTAAAACATACACAGAAGGAATGATAAAAAAGTAAGTGCTATAATGAAATTAGTCCATGGGTAAGATCAAGCAAAAGTGCCAACTGCCAAAGTCTATGAATGAATTAGGTGAGTGGGAGTTGATGCAAACTTCACATAACCAAGCGGTCCTTGTGTTTCACTGGTGCTCCCCTCTTGCCCTTGCACTCATCAGATTAAATTCCCCACACAGGGGGTGATCCGCATTCACAGCTATACAGGCTGTCTGTCGATCTTTAAAAGACTGATGTCTGCATCTCCTTAACCACTTCAGCCCAGGAAGGTTTTACCCCTTAAAGCGGTAGTATCCCGCTTTTTTCACTTTTACCTACAGGTAAGCCTATAATAAGGCTTACCTGTAGGTACAAATAATATCTCCTAAACCGGCACGGTTTAGGAGATATTTACAGTGCATGCAGCCGCTCGCGCGAGCGGCGCATGCGCTCTGAAGGTCCGGGGGGACCTTCAATTAACTTGCCGGAAAAATCACTCCCGCGCATCGTCATCGCGGCTCCGGCCAATCAGCGCGCCGGAGCCGTCTCTTCCGGCCAATCAGCGCGCCGGAGCCGCCGAACCCGGGAGAGACGACGAGGGATCATGGCAGCGCCCGCATCGATGTCCGGGGGTCCGTGTCGGGGCTTCGTTCTAAGGTAAGTTACACATAATGGGCTAGTATGCGATGCATACTAGCTCATTATGCCTTTGTCTTGCAGGTTTTTTTATTTTATTTTATTTTTTATAGGGTTTACAACCGCTTTAATGACCAGGCCATTTTTTACGTTTTGGCACTGCGTTATTTTAACCACTTGCCGTCTGCTCATTAGAGCTCTACTGCGGCAAAGTGGCTCTTGTAGGTCTGACGATGTAGACCTATGTCGGCAGACACTCCCCCTTCTCTGCGGCGTGCGCGTGCCGCCGGAGGCTCGCTCCCCCTGTATTCAGTCACAGCGGGAGTCGGGTCAGGGGAGGAGCAGCGGCGATCGCCACTGCCCTTCCCCGATCGTCGGGGAATCGAGTCTGGCGATCCGCCCACTTGTGTAAACAAAGCGGGTGGATCTCCTAAGTGACAGACAGTGACAGATTGCAGGGTTCAGCATAGCTGAACACTGCGATCTGTCCCTGTGTCACTCAGTCACCTCCCCCCACACACGTCAGTAAGCACCAGGCATACATTAACCCCTCCCTCTCCAATAAAAATTAACCCCTTCCCTGCCAGTGTCATTTTTACAGTAACAGTGCATATGTATAGCACTGATTACTGCAGTAATGTCACTGGTAACCCCAAAAGTGTCAAAAATGTCAGTCAAGGGTCCGATCTGTCCACCGCAATGTCGCAGTACCGCAAAAAAATCGCAGATCGCCGCCATTACTCGCTAAAAAAAAACACCAAAAACGACAGAAATCTTTCCCTTAGTTAGTAAACGCAATAACTTTTGCGCAAACCAATCAAAATACGCTTATTGTGATTTTTTTTACCAAAAATTTGTAGCAGAAAACAAATTGGCCTAAAATGATAAAAATTTTTGATTTTTAAATTTTTTTTTGGGGGGGGGGGGATTTCATATAAAAAAATGCGAAAAATATTGTTATTTTTTCAAAATTGTTGCTCTTTTTTTGTTTATAGCGCAAAAAGTAAAAATCGCACAGGTGATCAAATACCACCAAAAGAAAGCTCTGTTTGTGGGAAAAAAAATTTTCGTTTGGGTACAGCGTCGCATGACCGCGCAATTGTCAGTTAAAGTTGCACAATGCCGAATCGCAAAAAGTGGCCCAGACATAAGACAGCAAAATCCTCCGGTGGTAAAGTGGTTAATGGAAAATTGCGCAGTCATGCGACAATGTACCCAAATAAAATTGATGACCTTTTTCCCCCACTAATAGAGCTTTCTTTTGGTGGTATTTGATCACCTGTGCGATTTTTATTTTTTGTGCTATAAACAAAAAAAAGAACGACATCTCTGAAAAAAAAAAAAACAATATTTTTTTACTTTCTGCTTCTTTTCTTTAAATCAGAAACGGAGTGGTAGTCGCATGCTGGGACTTGTGTTTCCTCTTTTCAACACTTTTTTCTTTTTTTTTTGATTATTCACAAGGATTGATTGCTTTTATATGAACTTCTATGGACTTGATTTTTTTTTTTAATTTATTTTTGATTTTATTATTTGATTAATCACCTTTGAAGGTGTCACAGTATGTTAATAACCAATTATTTGATCAAGTTTATTATTTGGTTTTATATTTTCACTTTATTATGTTAATCTTTTATGATTAAAATCATATATTTTGAATAGCGCTACACATATTTGTATGCTATATAACATTCCCAATTAAAAAAATTAAAAAATCAAAATTTTTCATAATTTTAGGTCAATTTGTATTCTGCTTCATATTTTTGGTAAAAAAAAAAAAAAATCCCAATAAGCGTGTACTACAAACTAGGGAAAAGATTTATGTATTTTTTTATTTTTTATTTTTTTACTAGTAATGGCAGCAATCTGCGATTTTTAGGGGGACTTGGACATTGCGACATACAAATCGGACCCCTAACTGACATTTTTTGACACTTTTGGGGGGAGCAGTGACATTACTAAAAATATGCACTGTTACTGTAATAATGACACTGGCAGGGAAGGGTTTAACTCAGGGGCGATCAAAGGGTTAAATGTATGCCTAGAGGGTGTTTTCTAACTGCGAGGGGGATGGTCTTGTGCAATCAACACAGAGACCTGTGATCCTAAATAGGAGGATCACAGGCGCTCTGTGCTGATTCCTGAGAGAACAACGGTCAGCTGTGTTTACAACAGAAGATCGCGTTCTCTCTCCACGGGGAGTGACCACAGGTGCCCGGCGGCAATCGCGGCCGCCGGCCCCATGAGTCAGCTTCCCCCCTGGCCAATGGAAGCACGAGCATGCGTGCCCCTAAGAGCGCACCTGCAAATCGCTATACAGGTATGGCGGTTCACGCAGCAGAGCCAGCCTGCCGCCGGATTATATGCGGCGGGCGGTCAACAAGTAGTTAATGGTATATTCCCTCACTGGTGACATGTAAAAGCAGTGAAAGCCTCAATAGTGTAAATCCGCAAACCGTTTTTATTAACAAAGGTAAAATATTGCACTTACTTCATCGTAGATAATATCAGGTGCTTTTTTTTTGATCCTTTAGCCACTTAAGCCCCGGAAGATTTTACCCCCTTCCTGACCAGGGGGTATTTTGCGATTCGGCACTGCGTGACTTTAACGGACAATTGCGCGGTCGTGCGACGCTGTACCTAAACTAATTCGACGTCCTTTTTTTCCCACAAACAGAGCTTTATTTTGGTGGTATTTGATCACCTGTGCGATTTTTACTTTTTGCGCTATAAACAAAAAAAGAGCATCAATTTAGCAAAAATAACAATATTTTTCACATTTTTTTTATATGAAATTCCCCCCAAAAAAAAATGTAAAAATCAAAATGTTTTAACATTTTCGGCCAATTTGTTTTATGCTACATATGTTTGGTAAAAAAAACGCAAAAAGCGTATTTTGATTGCGCAAAAGTTATCGCGTTTACTAACAAAGGGAAAGATTTTTGTCATTTTTGTTGTTTTTTTTTTAATGCATAATGGCGGCGATCTGCGATTTTATTTTGCGGTACTTGCGACATTGGGGCGGACAGATCGGACCCTTGACTGACATTTTTGACACTTTTGGGGTTACCAGTGACATTTCTACAGTAATCAGTGCTATACATATGCACTGTTACTGTAAAAATACACTGGTAGTGAAGGGGTTAACTTTATTTGAGAGGGAGGGGCTGTGTGTGTCCCTAGGGGCATGATTCTTACTGTGATTGGCTGTGGCTTGAAGTGTAGGAACACTGATCAATGGTCCTACATAGTAGAATCGTATGATCATTGTTTCTACACAGCGGAGAATGACAGGCGACTTGTTTACACTAGCCACCTGCCTTTCTCCCGCTGTCACGGACGATTGTGAGTGAGCGGCGGACATCGGATGGGGGGGGGTCCGTGACCACGCGGGAGCGGGAGCTCGCCTCCGGCGGCGCGCGCTCGCTCCCCAGAGCCTCACAGGCTAGTGACGTACCGGTACGTCACTTTGCCTGTGAGGGGCTGACCGCCACAGTATATCTACTTGCGGCGGTCGGCAAGTGGTTAAAGGACTTTGTCCAAGTAAATTCCATGACTTCAGTCACTGACCAGTTACTCCATGGGGAATGCAGCGACGGTACGAACACAGCCGTAGGTCCTAATTTTACAGGAGTGTGGGTGTAGGAACACGGCATGCATTTGCGGCCACTTACCCAAACCTGCATAACAGTCAAATTAGGACCTGCGGTTATGTCTGTAAAGACGCTGCGTCTCTATAGTGCAATATAGGATGCCTGCATACAGCTGCAGGCAGTTCCAGATACATCAACAAACCTCTCATTACTGCTGTATTGGCCACAGCGCCAGTGTGAACGAGCCCTTAATTATTTTTTTCTATTCATAACATTTCCAAAATAAACTACAGCATGTGTACAGAAAAGGTAAAGATACAATAATTTATCAATATAATAATTAGTGATCGACCGATATCAGTTTTTCATTGCCAATACCGATACCGATATTTTGGTCAGTGCATATCGGTATCGGCCGATATGCGCTGATATTTTTGTACATTTAAAATTTTTAATTTTTTTTTCCTTGTCCGGTACTCTTGTGGAGGGATCTGGGGGTCTAAAAGACCCCAAACCCCTCCTCTGCACTTAAAAGCATTCAAAACATCAAGTTTGGTTGTTTTGAATGCTGTAATTTTTTTTTAATCTAGCGCCAGTACCTGGACGTGATGTCATGACATCACTACCGGGTTTTTGCATGGAGACCCGATGAGAGCAGAATGCAGCTTTGATCGGGTCTTCGGCGGCCGTGCAGGCTGGTTCCCTGGGTCTCCCGGTGGGACGGGCGAGCCACGGGAGGGGAGGGACGTCCCCTCCCGCTCCTTGTAATGACAGCCGAGTGGTTTCTCAGCCTCATCGGTTGTCATTACAAGACAGCCGACCCTCGGCTATGGACGCCAGTACTGGGGTGATGCCTCTAGCTGCAGGACTTTCCGAAATATCGGCAATATCGGTAACCTCCGGGACCGATTCCGATAAATTGGGGAAAGTGCATATCGGCCCTTGATATGAACCCCAAAAAATGCCCAAAAAAATGCCTGCACCAAAAAAAAAACCCAGGTGTGTTGTTGCAGGCGTTTTTTTTGGGCATTTTTTGGGGGTCTTTGGAGGCAGGCATAACATCTGAACTTCTGTATTGGGGTATATACACACACACTTATATGTATTTATGCACATACACATATATAGGTGTTATAGCAGAGAAGCCATATGGGTGTTAATTATTTCATTAGCGTAAGCATAGGTTTCTGCTACTTTCACACCTATATATGTGTATGTGTATATATACATATATGTGTGTGTGTATATATACCCCTACACAGAAGTTCTGATGTTATGCCTGCCTCCAAAGACCCCCAAAAAAACGCCTGCTACTAAACCGGCAAGGTGTGAAAATAGCAGAGCCATATGCCTGTTCTATTGCAATTCTAATACAAACAAACTTTTTTTTTCTGGTTCTGGACATGCTACAGAGCTGAAACGTCACAGGTACACTTTTTAGACCCCCCAGACAGTAAATCCAAAGAAATCTCATTTTTTCTTTTCAATAATTTTTTCAATAATTGGCTCTCCATCAAAAATGACAATTTTATAAGAACTTTTTTTTGTGTGATTAATAGTCCCTGGGGCATGACCCAGAACCCTAGGCACTTTTTAGGGGCATTTATTGGGTTTTAGGGCTTCAAAATGGTGTTTTTTGATTACCGAAGTTCAGGCCCCATTGATTTCAATGGGGTTCTGAAATCCGGGCCGAACTTTCGGGAAGTTCGGGTGTTCTGGTCGAACCGAACTTTTGAAAAGTTCGATCATCCCTAGTAAAAGTCCAATGTGCTGTTTCTTTGCAATAATGGGGGGGCCTGAGTATTGCTAGGGGTGAGGAAACATACAATGAAGAATAATGTAATGTCTATAAAAGGAGATGTATAGTCTCAAAGTCTTATAGTGGTATTATAAGTCCACAAACTGCAGCTTCCTAGTTAGGAACCTGAAACTGATTCCAGCAGTAGCTAAAAGAATAAAAGGGAGAAGCTCCTCTAAGTGTAGGAGTAAACATTTTAATGAATAAAAGGACAATTGGCAACTCACATAGCAAGTAGATCAAAAGGCATATCACAATGGAATCATCATGTGAAGCCGACATTAGTGTCCAACAACCAAATCGCTGGCTCCCGTCACGAAATTCCTCCCCTCCATCAAAGTGAGGCTTGGGACGCTTGTGGAGCACTGGGCAAAGAGTGATGATGTCACTAAGTGTGCGATGCCTTTCCGAGCATGCGTCCTGCGAATGGAATGGCAGTCGCACTCCTTTATCAAGCTATCTATCACAGGACGCATGCTCGGAAACGCTTTGCACACTTAGTGATGTCATCACCCCTTGCGCCCCACTCCACGAGCACCCCAAGCTGCGCTTTGATACCCATTCCATCTTCTGGCTGACTTTCAGGTAACGAGTGGAGGAATTTCATGGCGGGAGCCATCGCCTTGGTTGACAGACATTGATGTCAGCTTTACATGATGATTCCATAGTAATATGCCCTTTGATCTACTTGCTATGGGAATTACCAATTGTCTTTTTATTCATTAAAGTGGCTTTTACTCCTACACTTAGAGGATTCTTCCTTTTATACTTTTTGCTTGTTTACTAACTACGTGTCTCCTTGATCCCAACCTGCTATATCTGCTATTGGACCTCCTGTTGGGGTTATCCTGATGACTGCAACCTGGTACTAACATGCAGCAAATCCCATCTCTACCATCAGAAGCTCTGGTGAGTATCGGTTAGTGCGTAGACCCCGCATTTCAGGTGAGCCTGAGTAATGCTTTAGGGTGACCTACTTGTATACTTATCCTGCTGGTTGGTGGGAACCTCTGCTACAGCCACTAGTCTCCTAACCAGCCCCTTGATCGTAGCATAGGCAGAAAAGATAAAGTAGACTTGGTTGGAACTTGGAATGGAAGCAGGCCAAAAAAAGAAAAAAAGAAAAAAAGGAGGTTGTTTCAGGGGCATTAGCCTGAGCTGTCCCATGAGCCGTTAGAGGGGCTGAGATAGGAAGCATGCGGTACAGAGGATATAGCACATGGGGAAAGGAGGAAGAATAAGAAAAAAAGGGGGGGGGGATAGGTGAAGACAGGATGAGGGATCGAATGCATGAAAAGGGAAAAGTAGACAATCCCCAGTTTGTAGTGTGAAAATCTGAATATACCGCACAAAGATATAAATGTGTGTGCAAATTGGGGCAGATCCACCAGATGAGTAAAAAGCATACCCTCCTTGACTCTAACATCTCCAGCAGAGATCTGAAGATTGTGAGTAAATTATGTGAAGTAAGGTGGGGGTTCCACACCATTTAGTTAAAAAACATATAATTGTGTTCCCATGTTGTCTTAACTATGTTTTTTTAATTTTTTTTTTTTGACAACTTTTTTTTTTTTTAACAGCCCTGTTGGTAGTACTTCGGTGAAATATTATGGGATTAAACAGATATTGTATTTTTGACATGGAGAAAGAGATTGAGGACACAGTCCTCAATCCCCTTTTCTGCAGCTGCACAAAATAAATGAACAGAAAGCACTTTGTACAGAGGCTTCCTGTTCATTCACAAACCAAAAGGGATGGGGTAAAGTTAAGGAGAGAATCTAACATGAAGTGTGACTCTAATGTGATGGGGGGGGGGGGAAGGGGCACTGATGTGAAGGGAGGACTTTGATGTTATGGGGTGGGGGCATCTGATGTGAAGGGGGACTCTGGTGTGAGGGGGGGCCTCTGATGTAAAGCTAACTTCTTTAAGGCAGTGCCCATCATCCCAGGTTCAGGTTATCCCATTGATGATAAGTAACTTTTACATTTGTTTACATTTAAGACTGTGGTGTGTTGAGATTTTGCATAATTTTAAAGAGAGTCATGACTGAAAAAAGGTTAAAAAAGCCAGTCCATACATAGAGAATAAGAGCAGATAATGATCATATCCCCTCTTCTGGCCCTCTTTTCCAGAGTGAACAATTTATGTTTTTGTACTTGTCCCTCAAGTGGTCTTCCAGATTCTTTACTCATTTTGTTGCCCTCTCTAGTTTGAAGACCTCCTTCCTGAGGATTGGTGACAAAAAGTGAACTGCATACTGCAGATGAGGTCGAGTCAGTGTTTTGTAAGGGGGGGGGGGAGAATTATAGATTTATCTCTTAAATTATTTAATGCTTGAGTAGCTGACTTTGTTAAATGCAGCCTGGCATTAGATGCCATAGCTGAATCTGTGGTCTACAAGGATCCCCAGATATTTTTACATCACTGTTATTTCCCCAGAGGAGCTCATACTAATGAGTACCTGGCTTGGGTATTTTTAGCATAACTTTACATTTTTCAACATTGAACCTCATCTGCCATGTAGCTTCTTCCACCACAATTTTATTAAGGTCTTCCACTTGCTATATGTTGTACTGAGTTTATTTCCCTGCATAGTTTTTTTTTTTTTATCATCAGCAACCACTTCTGGATAGAAAAGGGCTTTTAACCATTTCCATGCCACCAATAGATAAATAGTTAGTCAGGTTGAAAAATGACACAAGTCAATCTAGCTCACCCAATAATGGGAGAAAAAATAACATTTTACAATCCCATATACACAATCCTACCTATACTTGATCCAGAGGAAGAAGAAAAAAACCCCAGCAAAGCATGATCCAATTTGTTCCAGCAGGGGAAAAAATTCCTTCCCGATCCCCCAAGAGGCAATCGGATATTCCCTGGATCAATTTTACCTATAAATATGAGTATCCAGTTATATTTTGTATATTTAGGAAAGAATGAAGGGCTTTCTTAACCACTTGCCGACCGCCGCACGACTATCTACGTGGGCGGTCAGCCCCTCACAGGCAAAGTGACGTAGGTCTACGTCGCTCGCCTGTGAGGGTTTAGGGAGCGAGCGCGCGCCGCCGGAGGCGCGCTCCCGCTCCCGCGTGGTCACGGACCCCCCCGCGCGCGTGACCGGCGGACCCGATCGCCGCCGGCCACTCTGCGATCGGCGGGGGAGAGGGAGATAGTCAGGCAGCTTGTGTAAACAAGCTGCCTGTCATTCTCCTCTCTGTATGAGAGCTGATCACATGGATCTACTATGTAGATCCATTGATCACTCCTCATACAGTTGAAGCCACAGCCAATCACAGTTAGAATCACGCCCCTAGGGACACACACAGCCCCTCCCTCTCAAATAAAGTTAACCCCTTCACTACCAGTGCATTTTTACAGTAATAGTGCATATGTATAGCACTGATTACTGTAGAAATGTCACTGGTAACCCCAAAAGTGTCAAAAATGTCAGTCAAGGGTCCGATCTGTCCGCCGCAATGTCGCAGTACCGCAAAAAAAATCGCAGATCGCCGCCATTACGCGTTAAAAAAAAAAACAACAAAAATGACAAAAATCTTTCCCTTTGTTAGTAAACGCAATAACTTTTGCGCAAACCAATCAAAATACGCTTTTTGCGATTTTTTTTACCAAACATAGGTAGCATAAAACAAATTGGCCGAAAATATTAAAAAATTTTGATTTTTACATTTTTTTTTGGGGGAATTTCATATAAAAAAAAGGGAAAAATATTGCTATTTTTGCAAAATTTACGCTCTTTTTTTGTTTATAGCGCGTGATCAAAAAATCGCACAGGTGATCAAATACCACCAAAAGAAAGCTCTGTTTGTGGGAAAAAAAGGACGCCAAATTCGTTTCGGTACAGCGTCGCACGACCGCGCAATTGTCCGTTAAAGTCACGCAGTGCCGAATCGCAAAATGCCCTCTGGTTGTTTAGCAGCCAAATCCTCCGGGGCTTAAGTGGTTAAAACAATCTACTGAGCTGGTCAGAACCAGCTCTTGAGGGAGTCTATTCCACATTTTCACAGCTCTTACTTTGAAGAAACCTTTCTGTATTTGGAGATTAAATCTCTTTTCCTCTAGATGTAAAGAGTGCCCCCTTGTTCTCTGTGATGACCTTAATGTGAATACAGTACCTTTAACCTCCCTGGCGGTATGATTCTTTCCGATTTTAGGTGCTGAAAGCAGTACAATTATTTTGCATGTAATTCTTAAGGACGAGCAGCCCAAACCAACTATTTACATATGATTTTTTTTTTTACTGTGCGCTCTTCTTTATTACATCTCGGGTATGATAAAGTTTGAAACACAAAATCAAAAATTATGATATAATAAATAACTATAAATAAGTTAAAGAGTATATATATATATATATATATATATATATACACGTTTACATATATATATATGTATGTGTGTATATCTGTCTATCTATCTATATATATATATATATATATATATATACAGTGGGTACGGAAAGTATTCAGACCCCCTTAAATTTTTCACTCTTTGTTATATTGCAGCCATTTGCTAAAATCATTTAGGTTCATTCTTCTTCCTCATGAATGTACACATAGCACCCCATACTGACAGAAAAACACAGAACTGTTGACATTGTTGCAGATTTATTAAAAATGAAAAACTGAAATATCACATGGTCCTAAGTATTCAGACCCTTTGCTGTGACACTCATATATTTAACTCAGGTGCTTTCCATTTCTTCTGATCATCCTTGAGATGGTTCTACACCTTCATTTGAGTCCAGCTGTGTTTGATTATACTGATTGGACTTGATTAGGAAAGCCACACACCTGTCTATATAAGAACTTCCAGATCACAATGCATGTCAGAGCAAATGAGAATCATGAGGTCAAAGGAACTGCCTGAAGAGCTCAGAGACAGAATTGTGGCAAGGCACAGATCTGGCCAAGGTTACAAAAAGATTTCTGCTGCACTTAAGGTTCCTAAGAGCACAGTGGCCTCCATAATCCTCAAATGGAAGACGTTTGGGACGACCAGAACCCTTCCTAGAGCTGGCCGTCCGGCCAAACTGAGCTATCGGGGGAGAAGAGCCTTGGTGAGAGAGGTAAAGAAGAACCCAAAGATCACTGTGGCTGAGCTCCAGAGATGCAGTCAGGAGATGGGAGAAAGTTGTAGAAAGTCAACCATCTCTGCAGCCCTCCACCAGTCAGGGCTTTATGGCAGAGTGGCCCGACGGAAGCCTCTCCTCAGTGTAAGACACATGAAAGCCAGCATGGAGTTTGCTAAAAAACACCTGAAGGACTCCAAGATGGTGAGAAATAAGATTCTCTGGTCTGATGAGACCAAAATAGAACTTTTTGGCCTTAATTCTAAGCGGTATGTGTGGAGAAAACCAGGCACTGCTCATCACCTGTCCAATACAGTCCCAACAGTGAAGCATAGTGGTGGCAGCATCATGCTGTGGGGGTGTTTTTCAGCTGCAGGGACAGGACGACTGGTTGCAATCGAGGGAAAGATGAATGCGGCCAAGTACAGGGATATCCTGGACAAAAACCTTCTCCAGAGTGCTCTGGACCTCAGACTGGGCCGAAGGTTTACCTTCCAACAAGACAATGACCCTAAGCACACAGCTAAAATAACGAAGGAGTGGCTTCACAACAACTCCGTGACTGTTCTTGAATGGCCCAGCCAGAGCCCTGACTTAAACCCAATTAAGCATCTCTGGAGAGACCTAAAAATGGCTGTCCACCAACGTTTACCATCCAACCTGACAAAACTGGAGAGGATCTGCAAGGAGGAATGGCAGAGGATCCCCAAATCCAGGTGTGAAAGACTTGTTGCATCTTTCCCAAAAAGACTCCTGGCTGTATTAGATCAAAAGGGGGCTTCTACTAAATACTGAGCAAAGGGTCTGAATACTTAGGACCATGTGATATTTCAGTTTTTCTTTTTTAATAAATCTGCAACAATGTCAACAATTCTGTGTTTTTCTGTCAGTATGGGGTGCTATGTGTACATTCATGAGGAAGAAGAATGAACCTAAATGATTTTAGCAAATGGCTGCAATATAACAAAGAGTGAAAAATTTAAGGGGGTCTGAATACTTTCCGTACCCACTGTATATACATATATATATAGTACAGTAAAACTGCAGGAAAGGGCACTGGGGGGCAAACTAATATCAGTTTATTTTATTTTACAATGAAATCAGTGTGCTTGTGTGTATAACTTTTCAACTTTGCCGCCGGTTCCACCCCCCCCTGCGAGCGTCACGTCGCAGGAGACGGAAGCCAGGGCTCTACAGCATCGGGCGGAAGATCCGGGCCGTGGTATGCCAAAGGGACACATCGCTGGATCCCGGTGACCTCTACAAGGATCTAGCGACGCTCTGGCGGTACCCCGAGTGTGGCTTGGGGTTACCGCTTATGGCAGTGAAATCCCACCCCGAGCCACACTCGGGAATACCGCTAGGGAGGTTAAAAAGTGTTCATACATTTTTACACATTTTGTCATGTTACAACAAAAAACGTAAATGTATTTTATTGGGATTTTATGTGATAGATAAACACAAATTGGTGAAGTGGAAGGAAAATGTGAAAATTGTGAAGTGGAAGGAAAATGATAAATGATTTTCAAAATTTTTTACAAATACATTTGTGAAAAGTGTGCATTTGTTTTCACAACGCCCCCCCCCCCCCCGAGTCAGTACTTTGTAGAACCACTTTTCGATGCAATTGCGACTGAAAGTCTTTTTGGGGATGTCTCTACTGGCTTTGCACATCTAGAGAGTGAAATTTTTGCACATTCTTCTTTGCAAAATAGCTCAATATCTGTCAGATTGGATGGAGAGTGTCTGTGTACAGCAAGGGTCATTGTCCTGCTGGAAGGTGAACCTTTGCCCCAGTCCCAAGTCTTTTGCAGACTATAACAGGTTTTCTTCCAAGATTGTCCTGTATTTGGCTCCATCCATCTTTCCATCAACTCTGACAAGCTTCCCTGTCCCTGCTGAAGAAAAGCATCCCCACAACATGATGCTGCCACCACAATGTTTCACGGTGGGGATGATTTGTTCAGGGTGATGTGCAGTGTTTGTTTTCCGCCACACATAGTGTTTTGCTTTTAGGCCAAAAAGTTCAGTTTTGATCTTATCTGACCAGAGCACCTTCTTCCACATGTTTGCTGTGTCCCCCACATGGCTTCTCGCAAACTGGACATTTTATGGCTTTCTTTCAGCAATGGCTTTCTTCTCACCACTCTTCCATAAAGGCCATATTTGTGGAGTGCACGACTAATAGTTGTCCTGTGGACAGATTCTCCCACCTGAGCTGTGGATCTCTGCAGCTCCTCCAGACTTGCCATGAGCCTGTTGGCTGCTTCTCTGATTAATGCTCTCCTTGCCCGGCCTGTCCGTTTAGGTGGACAGCCTTGTCTTGGTAAGTTTGCAGTTGTGCCATACTCTTTCCATTTTCGGATGATGGATTGAACAGTGCTCAGTGAGATGTTCAAAGCTTAGGATATTCTTGGAAAATTTGCTCTCCTAAAGTTAAGCGTTGTTATCATTCCAGTATGTGTTTGTTTCTTACAGCTAACATTAAATAAAATCATATTATGGTCACTGCTGCCCAGATGTTCTTTTATATGAACATTAGTAATAAGCTCTGCATTGTTTGAGATTACCAGGTACAGCAGAGCATCATTTCTAGCTGGGGCTTCTATGAACTGTTCCATAAAATTGTCTTGTAATTGGTTTATACATTTTTGCCCTTTAACCAATCCTGCAGTACCATTATTCCAGTCAAATTCCGGGTAGTTAAAATCCCCCATTATTTTTACTGTCCCAGCCCTTGCTATTTGTGCAAGGAGCTGAGTCTCCACCTCCTTATTAACATTGGGAGGTATATAACAACCTCCAATGATTACCTTTGTAGTACGTACACCTATGTGCATTTCCACAAATTATGCCTCAGCCTCCTCACACTCGCCCTCAATTAGGTCCTCTTTCACACTCACTTTGAGATCACTTCTCACATAGAGACATACACCACCACCACCTTTCTGTTTTACCTTGTCTTTCCAACAGCGTGGGAGAGGGGGGTGTTTAAGTACACTGCTCAAAAAAATTAAAGGAACACTTTGAAAACACATCAGATCTCAATGGAGAAAAATATTGTGCTGGAATCTATACTGATATGGACTGGGTAATGTGTTAGGGAAAGAGAGGATGCCACATCATTTGATGGAAATGAAAATCATCAACCTACAGAGGGCTGAATTCAAAGACACCCCAAAAATCAAAGTGAAAAAATTATGCAGCAAGCTAGTCCATTTTACTGAAATTTCATTGCAGCAACTCAAAATGGTACTCATTAGTTTGAATGGCCCCAACGTGCTTTTATGCATGCCTGACAATGTTGGGGCATGCTCCAAATGAGACAACAGATGGGTTTCTGGGGTATTTCCTCCCAGGTCTGGACCAGAGCATCACTGAGCTTCTGAACTGACTAAGGTGCAACCTGGCGGTGTTTGATGGACCAAAACAAAGTCCCAGGGTTTTCTATTGGATTTAGGTCAGGTGAGCATTGGGGGCAGTCAATGGTATCAATTCCTTCATCCTCCAAGAACTGGCTGCATACTCTTGCCACCTGAGATTGGGCATTGTTATGCACCAGAAGAACCCAGGACCCATTGCACCAGCAAAGGGTCTGACAATGGGTCCAAGGATTTCATCCCGATACCTAATGGCAGTCAGAGTGTCATTGTCTAGCCTGCAGAGGTCTGTGCGTCCCTCCATGGATATGCCTCCCCAGACCATCACTGACCCACCACCAAACCACCACCACCAAACCGGTCATGCTGAACGATGTTACAGGCAGCATAATGCTCTCCATGGCTTCTCCAGACCCTTTTATGTACTCAGGGTGAATCTTCAAACAGCAAACCTTCTAGCAATGTCACGTATTGATGTGCCATCCTGGAGGAGTTGGACTGCCAGTGCAACATCTATAGGGTCCAGGTATGGCCTCATGCTACCAGTAGTGACACTGACCCTAACCAAATGCAAAACTAGTGAAAAACAGAAAAGAAAAAAGAATGTCAATCACCTCCACCTGTAAAACCATTCCTGTTTTGGAGGTCGTCTCATTGTTGCCCATCTACTGCACCTGTTGTTAATTTCATTAACACCGAAGCAGCTGAAACTGAATAACAAACCTCTCTGCTACTTAACTGACCCAATCAATATCTCAGGAGTTTAACTGACTTGATTCTACACTCTGATTAAAAAGAGTCCCTCTAATTTTATTAAGCAGAGTATTTTTCAGTCCTAAAATGATTTTATAAACGTGTGCAAAATGTGCAAAAAATAAAAAAACAGCTCTGGCAGTGAAAAGGTTACACCTTCATCAATAAAGTGTAGTGCACAAAGATGGTTGCAAACTGCCAAATATATTTGGCTTATTTTCTGCAGTAGAAATGTCCGGGGTCGTTTTCCTGGTCAATAGAGCGTAGGATGTCTAATCAATAGTTTTCTAATAGTAGCACAATTGCAGCTGTTGATTGTTTGTCTGGCAATATTCAGGTTTATATTGTTTTGCATTTCTTCTGTAATATGTAAAAAAGCTATTTAAAGCGGCAGATTGGCATTACCAATTGCAATGAGGCTTACATGTTTTATTTAGAACTAGCAAATCATCTTGACAAATGTAACAAGTTGTCTATGACAACACAACAATGGCATTACTAATTGCAATTAACTTTCATTTTGTTTATTTCATATAATTCATCATCTTAACAAGATACGCTATTTATGACAAGGTGACAGCGACATTATAATTATTTGTTTTTTAAACAGCAATGTATAGATGATATATCTATGCGAGTCATCATGGTGATGATATTTCCATGTATATAAAGGCCTTTTGCCCTTCTCATTAGGCTTGTAATGCAGGAAGTGTTCCGTATTCAGTATAAATGTTAAAGTGGTTTAACAATCAATTATCCATTATATGTGGCATAAAGCGGGTTTCAATATTGTGTGTGCCGGCTGCTGCTAGTAAGACTTCTCAATCATCACACGGATAATGACAGCTTAACCAGATGCCCTATAGAGCAATTTTATTTATTTTTCGCACGCATCTGCACACACATTTAAAATCTGTATGTTTGGCTAATAAATTAATCAAAACCCCCAGAACACTATCTGAATTTTCTGAATGCAGAGGTCCTGTAGCATAAAAATATAGTCGTTGCTCAATTGTTTATCAAAAACAATGTTTTCAGGAAAAAAAAAAACACTATAAGAAAATCGGGCAAAAATTTTCATCCGATTTTCGTACAGTGTGTACAGAACTTTCTGCAGACGATTCAGAATTTTCATACGAAAATTCTCGAAGGGATAAACTCCAAAATTTTTCTCTTACAGGAAAAATAATGAACGATTTTCGTTTAACCGCTTGCCGACTGCTCACAGTATATTTACTGCGGCAGTCAGCCCCTCACAGGCAGAGCGACGTAGGTCTACGTCGCTAGCCTGTGAGGCTCTGGGGAGCGAGCGCGTGGTCACAGACCCCCCCGCGCGTGTGACCGGCGGACCTGATGTCCGCCGGTCACTCTGCGATCGTCGGGGGAGAGGGAGAAAGTCAGGCGGCTTATGTAAACAAGCCACCTGTCATTCTCCCCGGTGTAGAAACACTGATAACACGGTTCTACAATGTAGGACCGTTGATCAGTGTTCCTACAGCTCAAGCCACAGCCAATCACAGTTAGAATCACGCCCCTAGGGACACACACAGCCCCTACCTCTCAAATAAAGTTAACCCCTTCACTACCAGTGTATTTTTACAGTAACAGTGCATATGTATAGCACTGATTACTGTAGAAATGTCACTGGTAACCCCAAAAGTGTCAAAAATGTCAGTCAAGGGTCCGGTCTGTCCGCCGCAATGTCGCAGTACCGCAAAAAAAAAATCGCAGATCGCCGCCATTACACGTTAAAAAAAAAACAACAAAAATGACAAAAATCTTTCCCTGTGTTAGTAAACGCAATAACTTTTGCGCAAACCAATAAAAATACGCTTTTTGCGATTTTTTTTACCAAACATATGTAGCATAAAACAAATTGGCCGAAAATGTTAAAAAATTTAGAATTTTACATTTTTTGGGGGGGAATTTCATATAAAAAAATTTGAAAAATATTGTTATTTTTGCAAAATTGATGCTCTTTTTTTGTTTATAGCGCATGATCAAAAAATCACACAGGTGATCAAATACCACCAAAAGAAAGCTCTGTTTGTGGGGGTTTAGGTAGGACCGCGCAATTGTCCATTAAATTCACGCAGTGCCGAATCGCAAAATACCCCCTGGTCTTTTAGCAGCCAAATCCACCGGGGCTTAAGTGGTTAATGTGTACCGTTTTCGTACAATTTTTGTACAAGAAAAATCATAACTGACTGCGCATGATCAGAGACAATAAACAACAAAAAAATCCTTTGTCGTACGAAAACTCTTTCATCGACTTAGATTTGTTGTGAAACAACGAGGAAAATCGGACAAATTTGTTCGCCTGATTTTCTTATAGTGTGTACCCCACGTAAAATGAAATTTATTACACACAAACACTATTTGAACCCCAATTGGTTTGTAGAAAATAAAAGATGAGTTAATGCCGAGTATAAGGATACCAAACATGCCAAGCCTCAAAACTGCATGTGCCCACATATTGGCAAAAAATTACACTACCCAAAAAATTCAGTATGAGCTTAGAGAAGTGTTTCTCAAGTCCAGTCCTCAGGGCACAGTAACAGACCAGATTTTAGGTATTACCTTGGGGAGATGCAGACTAGAATACTGCAATCACTGAGCCGCAAATTATATCACCTGTGATGTATTTCAGTTTTCTTGCAAACCTGGCCTGTTAGTGGGTCCTGAGGACCGGAGTTCAGAAACACCGGCTTAGAGCAGTGCTCTCCAAACTGCAGCCTGCAGGCCAGATGTGGCACTTTTGCTTGTCTTTATCTGGCTGTTGGGGCACTATTCATCCCAATGATAAAAGGTACTATTCTTCCCACTGACACCAAAATATTTTATTCTCTACTATTTTTTTTATTACATTATATTTTATTCTGTTATTTTATTTTCTATTCTATTTTGTTTTGTTTTACTCATTTTTTTCTATTCTACTTTTTTATTTTCTATTCTATTCCTTTTTTTTTCTTTGATATCCCTTTGATTTCTATTCAATTTGTTTCTATTCTTTTATTTTCTATTCTGTTCTGTTTTACTTTAATATATTCAATTTTTTTTTCTATTCTATTCTTTTATATTATTTTCTATTATATTTCCTTATTTTCTATTCTATTTTATTCTCTTCAGAAATTCTAATCCTAATTAGATTTCAAAACGTCTCAAATTCAAATTCAAAAATTTGATTAGAAAATTATTTGAATACAAATTTTGTCTGAAATGTTGTTTTGTGATTTGTGAATTAACCACTTTACCACCGGAGGATTTTGCTGTCTTACGTCCAGGCCACTTTTTGCGATTCGGCACTGTGCGACTTCAACTGACAATTGCGCGGTCGTGCGACGCCGTACCCAAACGAAATTTACGTCCTTTTTTTCCCACAAACAGAGCTTTCTTTTGGTGGTATTTGATCACCTGTGCGATTTTTACTTTTTGCGCTATAAACAAAAAAAGAGCGTTTATTTTGAAAAAATAACAATATTTTTAACATTTTTTTATATGAAATTCCCCCCAAAAAAGATGTAAAAACCAATTTTTTAAAAAATTTTTGGCCAATTTGTTTTCTGCTACCTATGTTTGGTAAAAAAAATCGCAATAAGCGTATTTTGATTGGTTTGTGCAAAAGTTATTGCGTTTACTAACAAAGGGAAAGATTTCTGTCATTTTTGGTGTTTTTTTTTTTTAACGCGTAATGGCAGCGATCTGCGATTTTTTTTGCGGGACTGCGACATTGCGGCGGACAGATCGGACCCTTGACTGACATTTTTGACACTTTTGGGGGTACCAGTGACATTACTGCAGTAATCAGTGCTATATATATGCACTGTTACTGTAAAAATGACACTGGCAGGGAAGGGGTTAATTTTATTGGAGGGGGAGGGGTTAATGTATGCCTGGTGCTTACTGACGTGTGGGGGGGGAGGGGACTGAGTGAGTCATGGACAGATCAGATGTCCAGCTATGCTGAACAGTCCGATCTGTCACTCCCTGTCACTATGGAGATCCGCCCGCTGTGTTTACACACAGCGGGCGGATCTCCAGACTCGATCCTTGACGATCGGGTAAGAGCAGCGGCGATCGCCGCTGCTCCTCCCCTGGCCCGACTCCCGCTGTGAATGAAAACAGCGGGAGCGAGCCTCCGGCGGCGCGCAAGCGCCGCCCAGAAGGGGGAGTGTCTGACGACGTAGTACTACGTCGTCAGACGATAACGAGCCACTCTGCCGCAGTAATATTACTGTGAGCAGTCGTAAAGTGGTTAAATTAGTTACTATTGTGATTTGGAAATTCGTATACATCCCAATTTCCAAATAACAAAAAATTTGTCAGAATTTGGATTCGGAATGAAATGTAATGCACATGTCTAAGCAGAGGAGTGCGTTTAAGGGGGGCCAAGTGGGCCTAGGCAGAGTAATGGTTTGGATCCCCTTTAACTCACCTCACCAACTCCCCCCATGTTTTTGCCTACTTACAGAAGTGCCATTTTGCCAGCTTTCACTTTTACCAGGAACTTATGGGAATCAGAGTTATCACTTTGTCTTTTTTCCAGCCAAATAAATCTGTAGCACTACCCCTGTAGGGGCATTTACTTGAATGGATCCTGTTTGGTTATGGGACCTGCCTGTAGAATGCAACATGGTATAAATTAAACGGTAATTCCACTTTTGTGGGGGAAAAAAAATAGCAAATAAAGAAAAAACAATATAGCGTATACAATTGCGACACAAGTCATATTGTAATTGAATGTTATTAAAAATGACCTTTCCTTTTCAATCTGCAGCTGTTGTAATTTTCTGAAAATACAATGCAATATGGCCGTCTGGAGGTGTTCTGTACACAGAATGTATACTGACCACACCCCTAGAAACATAATTTCCTGCTTGTGTGATTGGCTCACAAATTTTCCCCAGAAGTCTGCACTAAGATACAAGTCAGATTTCTGGCATCCCCTGCAGCAAAAATTTCATTTTTGGTGAGATACTCCCAATAGGAACACGTCTAAAGGGATGCAGGCCCAGCAGCTTTATTAATTTGAGCCCTGCAGCTGCCACAGCTGACAGATAATTATGAAACCACTCCCATTACACAGGGGCACAGAGGAACAAACAGTGATTTCTTCAGAATAACAAAAGGTAGGAATCTGCAACAAAGATAGGTAAAATCCTTGTAATGTACAGAGATCGTGAATGTTTTTTTTTTCTCAACAAAAGTGGAGTTACGCTTTAGTGTCCATTCACACTGGTACGACTTGTCAGACGACTTGGTCAGCCTGACAAGTCATGCACCGTCGATCCCACTGTGTAGTACAGGAGCCGTTCATCCGACTTAGAAAAAGGGTCCTGTACTACTTGGGGGCGACCTGGAGGCGATTTGCATTGACTTCCATTATGTGAAGTCCGTGCAGGTGGCGCCGAAGTTGCGCTGCACGCGACTTCACAGGTCGCCCCCTAAGTCGGAGCGACCTAATGTGAACGGGGACTTAAAGTTAACATTACTTGTAAATAGCTAAATAATAATGATAAAAAAATGTTTTTTACTTTAATTGAAAACACATATAAATTAAAGTAAAGTAACAACTGGTGACAGGGTCTCATTAAATGGTAATGGCAAGCAACAAATGCAATGCAGCAACTTCACACAATTTATTTTAATCGTGTTCCCAATAATACCCTGTGGAATAAGAAAAGATTGCAGGCTTGCCAGATAAATCACATTTTAGAACTATTTCAAAGGAAACAAAAAAATAAAATAAATAAACTATTTGAAAATGCATAACGAAAAACACTTCCTGAGCAATGATGTCGGCAATAGCAGAGGTAGTTCAAGTGTAACACCTAAATGAGAGCTCCAGGTAAAGTACAACGGTAACTAATAAACAGACCATAAGAAGAGCTGTATACCTGCATTTGTATTCTGTGCTAGATAAAAGAGAGGGGCGCCTCTAAGTGCAGACCTAAAACAGTTTATTCCAGGTAAAAACAATTAGCAACTCACATCAAAGTGGATAAAACAGGCACATCATCAGTATTAGATCCTGGGATCCTCAGTGGACGTTTATCCCTTGGCTGGCAGCGTCCTGCAATAAGATGCGGTGTAAGTGAGGTCTTGCTGGTCACAGTCTGAGAGCCGGCTGAGCGGTGGATGTAGATCAGATCGAGGCTTAGGACACGGATAGCTTGGTCGTGACGTCACCGACGTGTTTTCTGAGCATGCATGCTGCGAGTATTGCAGCAGCCGCACTCCTTCTTCAAAGCTTAACCACTTACCGCAAAGTGACGTAGGACTACGTCGGCAAACTTTGCGGTAGTATACCGGGATGATGCCTCTAGCTAGAGGCACCATCCTGGTACCGTGGTTTACAGCCGACGGTCGGCTTTCCGTCAGTAACGACCGATGCCGCTCGATCGTTACCCGGGTGAGCAGGTGGGGACGTCCCCCCCCCCTCCCGCCGCCTTCCGTGACTTTGCTGGGGGCTCCCGTCCCACCGGGAGCCCTCGAGCACCCAGCCGGCACGTCCGCCGGCTGGATGGAGTCCCGATCAAAGCCGGAAACGGCTTTGATCGGGTCTCCGATGACGTAACCCGGAGGCGGCGTCCATGACGTCACTTCCGGGTTACTGTTCTGCAAAAGGCGGCAAATTTAAAAAACGTCTGTATGCAAAAATGTTTTGCATACATGGAAGTGTGGTGGAGGGGTCGAGGGTCTTTTAGACCCTCGATCCCTCCATAAAGAGTACCTGTCACTGCATATTGCTGTCACAAGGGATGTTTACATTGCTTGTGACAGCAATAAAAGTGATCAGATTTTTATTTTTTTTTTTAAAAACCTATAATAAAGTTAAAATAAAAATAAAATAAATAGGAAAAAAAATTTTTTAGCCGCCCCGTCACCGTTAGCTTGCGCACAAAAAAAACGCATACGGAAGTCGAGCTGCGAATGAAATCGCTGTTCAAACCACACATGTGAGGTAGAGCGTGGGCAATAATTAAAAAAAAAAAGAGCTACACTCTAACTCTAAACTGGTAACCGTTAAAAAAATTTAAAGCGTCGCCTATTGAGATCTCTATTGACCGTAGTTTGTCGACATCCCACGGGGGTGGGGGGGTTGGGGTGCAATTTTAAACCATAAAATGTTGGGTATTTATTTACTCGGCGTGACATCATCTTTCACAATATACAAAGAAAATGGGCTAACTTTACTGCTTAGTGTTTTTTAAATGCAGTGAAATGTGATTTTTCAAAAATTTTCCAAAAAAATGGCGTTTTAAAGACCGCTGCGCAAATACCGCGTGACAAAAAATATTGCAATGACCGACATTTTATTCTCCAGAGTCTTTGCTAAAAAATATATATATAATGTTATAAAATTATTAAATAATTAGTTTTCTAGGAAAAAATACTGATTTTAACAAAAAGTGTCCGAAATAGGGCTGGGGGTAAAGTGGTTAATGGTAGAAGGTACCCACCACCCCCATGATTACCTGAGGGAAAAAGATTTATTTACCTGAATTCTGCAGTTTTCAGTGCGGTCACATGGCTCAGAAACGCGTCGCACACCGGTGACGTCACGATCCCGTGCAGCTGAAGCCATCCACGTCCTAAGCCTCGATCTGATCTACATCCACTGCTCAGCCGGCTTTCAGATGGTGACCAGCGAGGCCTCACTTACACCGCATCTTATTGCTGGAGGCCGCCAGCGCAAGGGATAAATGTCCACCGAGGATCTCAGGATCTACTACTATGATGATGTGTCTGCTTTATCCACTTTGATGTGAGTTGGTAACTGTTTTTACCTGGAATAAACTGTTGTCAGTCCACACTTAGAGGCGCCTCTCTCTTATCTTTCCCTGCAGTCCTGGAAATCTGGTTTCAGTTCCATCTGATGGCAGCCCTAAACATATGGACTTTTTAGTACTTCCTCTGTTATCCCCCTTTATCTGAGCTTTATATGTGTCCCTTTTCCTATCCCCTGTATTTTCTAGATCTGTAGCTTTAGCTCCTTCTCCTTTGTTTTACATTTTGTATTTTGTGTTAGGGCTCTTTCACGCGGCCGCTCCGATTTCTTCTTCCGCTGCGGCACTTTTTTCTTTTTTTTTTTCCACGGACACGGATGACACTTGTTTCATCCGCTCCGTATGTCCGCATATCATCCCATCCGTTTGCGGATAATATACGGACATAATGTATGTCTATGGGCATTGTGGATGTCAGCGGATGACACCGCTGACATCCGATTTTGCATCCGTTCCATTTTTTTAACGGAAGAAAAATAGGGTTCCGTTCCAAAAAACGGAACAGAACTGAAAGGACACAAACCGGATGTCAGGGGATGGTATTCCGCTGACATCCACAATCCCATTGACATGCATTATGTCCGTATATCACCCGCAAACGGATGGGGTGATATACGGACATACGGAACGCCCGTGTGAAAGAGTCCTTAGGCTCAGGGCTTTTTTTCAGCAGGAACATGAGAGGAACGCAGTTCCGGCACCTCCAGCACCTCCAGCACTGAATGCATGTAATGGTAATGGATGCTGTCGGGTCTATGATGCTGACTTCTGGAGGATCTATTGTAACTGACGGGGATCTATTTTTGCATGGGGCTCTATTGTTGCTTAGGGCGTCTTATATTGCAGAGGGATCAATTGTTTCTGGTAAGGATCTACTGTTAAGGGGGAAGTCTATTGTTGCTTGCTGCTTAAAGATCCATTGTTGCTGCTGGGGTGGATCTATTGTAGCTAAAGTGGTATTTTGTGCCAGGGATCTATTATTGCTGGTGGGATCTATTGTTGCTGGGGTGGGGTCTTTTGTTGCTAGGGGGTTTATATTGTTGCTGGGGGGGTCTATTTTTGCTGGGGGAGGGGAACCTATTGTTGCTGGGTGGTGTCTATTGTTTGCGGGGGGGGGGTGATTTATTGTTGCTGGGGTGGGGTCTTTTGTTGCTAGGGGGTTAGATTGTTGCTGGGGAGGTCTATTATTACTGGGGGGCAACCTATTGTTGCTGGGTGGTGTCTATTGTTTGCAGGGGGTGATCTATTGTTGCTGGTTGAATTTTTTTTTTGCTGGGGGGGATCTAGGGTGGCTGGGATGGGGTCTATTGTGCTTTTTTTATCTTTGCATTCAATTGCATACAAATTACTTAACACCACAATGCATGGTTCTATACTCTCTAAAAGCGGTGGTACTGGAAGGTGGGTGAAACCAAGGAACAGTACTTGGAGGTGGGAAGCGGATGGTGACAAGGGATGACTTAAAAAGGGGGAGTTCCTGCACCTATTCTATGAGAAAAAAAGCCCTGGGTAGGCTGAAGAGGTAACGATCCATATCAGGATGGTGACAAGGGATGACTTGCATCTTTCTCTCAAAGGAACAAATGTACTTAGTGAACAACTCCAAGAATTTGCGAAAGAGTATTTAAACTAGGAAGGGGGGGCAAAAGAGTGGAAATACAAGAGTCCAATTGCCCCCCGAAACAATGCCAGAACAGGTCAGAAGCACAGAGGTTAAGAAATGATAAGCTCAGAGTCCTGTCTACAAATGCTCGCAGTTTAGGTAAAAAAATCAATGAACTTGGGTCAATAATGGCATCTGAGAATGTAGATTTAGTGGCTGTTACGGAGACATGGTTTAATGAAAGAAATGACTGGGACATAACCATACCAGGGTACTCTTTATACAGAAGAGACAGAGAAGGCAAGAAAGGAGGAGGAGTGGCCCTGTATGTGAAAGATAGCATTAAATCTAACCGAATACAAGTTGGTGAGGCCAACATAGAGTCAGTTTGGGTTACGTTGCAGTTTGCTAATCATGCAGTAACTTGTGTAGGTGTGATATATAGACCACCTGGTCAAGTTAAAGAACTAGATGAACTACTAGTTGAAGAAATAGCTAAAATGACAATGAAAGGAGAAGTTATCATTATGGGAGATTTCAATCTTCCAGATATAAACTGGAAAACCAAAATAGCAAGTTCTACCAGGAGTACAGATATTCTAAATTCCCTATTGGGGTTGTCTCTGCAACAAGTGGTTGAGGAGCCAACCCGGAGGGAAGCCATTTTGGATTTGGTATTCACAAATGGGGATTCGGTATATGATGTCCTTGTAGGCGAAACCTTGGGATCTAGTGATCACCAGTCAGTGTGGTTTAATATAAGAACTGTGAAAGAGTCACACCACACAAAAACAAAAGTTTTAGATTTTAGAAAAACAGACTTTTCAAAAATGAAATTAGTCATAAATGAGTCCTTATCAGACTGGAACGGATTACATGGAGTCCAGGAGAAATGGGACTACTTAAAAGGTGCTTTATTGAAGGCAACAGAAAATTGCATTAGACTTGTCAGTAAAAGCAAAAAAAGGAAGAGACCACTGTGGTACTCAGCAGAAGTGGCCCAAATCATTAAAAATAAAAAGCTAGCATTTTGTAATTATAAAAAAACCCAGAGCAATGAAGATAAGGAAATCTACAAGATTAGGCAGAAAGAGGCCAAGCAAGTTATAAGAACTTCTAAAGCACAGGCAGAAGAAAAACTAGCTCAGTCTATGAAAAAGGGGGATAAGACATTCTTCAGATATATAAATGAAAAAAGGAAATTAAAACAAGGAATAACTAAATTAAAAACAAAGGACGGAAGGTATGTAGAAGAGAATAAAGGGCTAGCCGACTGCCTAAATGAATACTTCTGTTCAGTTTTTACAGAAGAAAAAGAAGGAGAAGGACCTCCACTTGAAAGGATGACTAATGAATCGTTTGATGCATGTGTTTTTACAGAGGAAGACGTTCTAAGATTGCTGTCTAAAGTGAAGACAAATAAGTCACAGGGTCCTGATGAGATACACCCAAAATTATTAAAAGAGCTTAGTGGTGAGCTGGCAAAACCATTAACAGATTTATTTAACCAATCATTAGTAACAGGAGTCGTCCCGGAAGATTGGAAATTGGCAAATGTCGTGCCCATTCACAAGAAAGGTAGTAGGGAGGAATCGAGCAACTATAGACCAGTGAGTCTGACATCAATAGTATGCAAATTAATGGAAACCCTATTAAAGGATAGGATTGTGGAACATCTTAAATCCCATGGATTGCAAGATGAAAAACAACATGGGTTTACTTCAGGGAGATCATGTCAAACAAATCTTATAGATTTTTTTGACTGGGTGACTAAAATAATAGACGGTGGAGGTGCAGTAGACATTGCATATCTAGATTTTAGTAAGGCTTTTGACACTGTCCCACATAGAAGACTTATCAATAAACTGCAGTCATTGAGCATGGACTCCCATATTGTGGAGTGGATTAGGCAGTGGCTGAGTGACAGACAACAGAGGGTTGTAGTCAATGGAGAACATTCAGAACAAGCTCAGGTTACCAGTGGGGTACCTCAGGGATCTGTACTGGGACCAATTTTGTTTAATATCTTCATAAGTGATATTACAAAAGGCCTCTATGGTAAGGTTTGTCTTTTTGCTGATGACACAAAGATATGTAACAGGGTTGATGTTCCTGGAGGGAAACGCCAAATGGAAAAGGATTTAGGAAAACTAGAAGAATGGTCAGAACTCTGGCAACTGAAATTTAATGTGGATTAGTGCAAGATAATGCACCTGGGGCGTAAAAACCCAAGGGCAGAATATAGAATATTTGACACAGTCCTGACCTCAGTATCTGAGGAAAGGGATTTAGGAGTAATTATTTCAGAAGACTTAAAGGTGGGAAGACAATGTAATAGAGCAGCACGAAATGCCAGCAGAATGCTTGGATGTATAGGGAGAGGTATAAGCAGTAGAAAGAGAGAAGTGCTTATGCCGCTGTACAGAACACTGGTGAGACCTCACTTGGAGTATTGTGCGCAGTACTGGAGGCCATATCTCCAGAAGGATATAGATACTCTAGAGAGAGTTCAGAGAAGAGCTACTAAACTAGTACATGGATTGCAGGAAAAAACTTACCAGGAAAGGTTAAAGGACCTTAACATGTATAGCTTGGAAGAAAGAAGAGACAGAGGGGATATGATAGAAACTTTTAAATACATAAAGGGAATCAACTCGGTAAAGGAGGAGAGCATATTCAAAAGAAGAAAAACTACCACAAGAGGACACAGTTTTAAATTAGAGGGGCAAAGGTTTAAAAGTAATATGAGGAAGTATTACTTTACTGAGAGAGTAGTGGATGCATGGAATAACCTTCCTGCAGAAGTGGTAGCTGCAAATACAGTGAAGGAGTTTAAGCATGCATGGGATAGGCATAAGGCTATCCTTCATATAAGATAGGGCCAGGGACTATTCATAAGGATTCAGATATATTGGGCAGACTAGATGGGCCAAATGGTTCTTATCTGCCGACACATTCTATGTTTCTATGTTTCTATGACTTAAAAAGGGGGAGTTCCTGCACCTATTCTCTGAGAAAAAAAGCCCTGGGTAGGCTGAAGAGGTAATGATCCATATAAGCCTGCAGCCTGTAACACTTGCAGAGAACTTCTTGTGATGTACACATGGTGTGTGTGCCCAGGGGCCTGCCAGTAATTGCAAACTGTGTAATTTGTGCCAGGAGTTGGAAAGTAGGAGGCGATAGTTTGCTTCTTCCATATAACCCCCATGATATAACACACATGGCACTCCTGCAATATCAATGCTACACGCGTTATTGGTAAATGGAGTGCTTTTACAATTCCCCTCTATATTTCATTCTGTACCTGCTATGGAAGCCAAAAGCTTCAACTGTTACTTCCTTGCAGTACGGCAATCCTGTTCATACCCTACACACACTGCTGGCTTCCATAGGTGTGTGCAGCCTATTGCATTAGGGTGTGCACCCCAAAGTTTAAATACACATGCATGTGTTTGCCTACATGTATATGGCCCCGGTACATTACTCTCCCTGCTGGCAAAGTGAAATAGAAGTGTGTGGCACTTCTCTTATGGCAGAGCAGGTCCGAGGGAGATCTTTCCCATCTCCTCACTGGCAAACAGAGCGATGATGCTAATGTGCCCTAGGTGATTAGGGTGTCCCCAGGCACACCCGGCACACCCTGTGCGCACGCCTATGCTGGCTTCCTTATTGGCAGTGGCGGCTGGTGCTAGGTAATTCGGGGGAGGGCGGCAAACCAATGCGCACCCCCCCCCCCCCGGATCAACCCTCAGCAGTCCAACCCCTGTACCTTTTACGGAATATCAGTCTGTCCCTGATTGTTTTCCTGGAGAGAAGTGGCTTATTTGCTGCTCTTCTTGGCACTAGGCCATTCCCCAAAAGTCTTTTCCTCACTGTGCATGTAGATGCACTCACACCTTCCTGCTGCCTTGCCTGACCAAGCTCTGCTTTTGTGGTGCCCGATCCCGCAGCTGAATCAACTGTAGGAGATGCTCCTGGCGCTTGCTGGACTTTCTTATGCACCCTGAAGCTTTCTTCACAACATAAGAACCTCTCTCCTTGAACTCCTTGATGATCTGATAAATGGTTGATTTAGGTGCAATCTTCCTAGCGGCAATATCCTTGCCTGTGAATCCCTTTTTGTGCAAAGCAACGATGGCTGCATGGGTTTCCTTGCAGGTAACCATGGTTAACAGAGGAAAAACAAAGATTTCAAGCACCACCCTGATTTTAAAGCTTCCAATCTGTTATTCAAGCTCAATCAGGATTACAGAGTGATTTCCGGCCTTGTCCTCGTCAACGCTGACACCTGGTGTGTTAATGAGAGAATCACTGACATGATGTCAGCTGGTCCTTTTGTGGCAGGGCTAAAATGCAGTGGAAATGTTTTTTTGGGGGGGGATTAAGTTCATTTGAGGGCAAAGAGTGATTTTGCAATTCATTGCGATTCATCTGATCACTCTTCATAAGATTATGGAGTATATGCAAATTGCCATCATAAAAACTGAGGCAGCAGACTTTGTGAAAATTTAATATTTTTGTCATTCTCAAAACTTTTGGCCACGGCTGTAGTTATTAGGAAATTTAGGTGTCTATCAGACTAAGCAGACTGACCTCAGGTATTTTGGGTCCTCTGAAATTTAAGACAATCTGTTATACGGAATACTTGGTCCCATAACTCTGAAACAGAGATACATGACCAAAATAAAGGTAACATATCGGCAGGTAACATAGAGCATCTTTCTAAACTCTCTGGGGTGTAATATAGCTGATGAAGTTATTTAAATGAAAAATGTTTATACATGGTGCTGATAGTGTCTTTACACCGGGCTAGTTCAAGATCCTCCCATTGATCATCTTCTAGTGATGAGACTAGGCATTTTCGTTTTACTTAGAGCTACCTGGAAGAAGTGAAAATCTTTGGATTGTAGATAGGAGTTTACATCAGACATGGGCTTGTCCATCTATAGCTTGTCTGATCTATATTACCAAGAGTATTGGGAAGCCTACCTTTACACGCACATGATCTTTAATGACATCCCAGTCTAGTCCATAAGGTTCAATATTGGGTTGGCCCACCCTTTGCAGCTATACCACCTTCAACTCTTCTGGGAAGGCTGTCAAGTTCCTCCACCCCAAACTCGCTCATCTATGTCTTTATGGACCTTGCTTTGTGCACTGGTGAGCAGATGTTGGAATAGGAAGGGCCAACCCCAAACTGTTCCCACAAAGTTGGGACCATGAAATTGCCCAAAATGTCTTGGTATGCTGATGCCTTAAGAGTTCCCTTCACTGGAACTAAGGGGCCAAGGCCAAACCCTGAAAAATAACACCTCCACTAAATGATTTGGACCAGTGCACAAAGCAAGGTCCATAAAGACATGGATGAGCAAGTTTGGGGTGGAAGAACTTGACTGGCCTGCACAACCCGATAGAACACCTTTGGGATGAATTAGAGCGAAGACTGTGAGCCAGGCCTTCTCTCCAAAATCCGTGCCTGACCTCACAAATACACTTTTGGAAGAATGGTCAAACATTCCCATATACAAACTCCTAAACCTTGTGGACAGCCTTCCTAAAAGAGTTGAAGCTGTTATAGTTGCAAAAGATGACCAACTTAATATTGAACCCTGCCGAATAAGACTGGGATGCCATTAAAGTTCATGTGTGTGTAAAAGGAAAGCGTCCCAAAATTTTTAGTAATATAGTGTAAATTTATACACCACAGTAATAGTTCAGTAGTCAGCAATATGCTACCCTATTTCTTATGCTGCCCAGCTTGTTGGGGTCCAATCGCTATGATGGAGGGCTCAAGGTAGTGTATGTTTAAGATCTGATGCAGGTGCTTGCCACTGTGTCTCTTGCAGACAACTCTGTCTCTCTTTTATCAAGGTGTAGTGCAGCGTTGGCTAGTCAGTAGGATATCTCCTTCTGCTCACTGTCAAAGTTGATCCCGGTCAGTGTCCTCAGCGTTCAGCTCCTCCTCAGTCAGACAACATGTTCAACCACCATCCACTGATGTTTCAGAATGGCTGTCACTGTGTCTCTCATTCATTCAGATGCAGCAATCCCCTCACAGCCTTAGTTTCTGTGCAAGCTGTCCTTTCTTCCTCTCCTCAGCCCAAGACAATTACAACACACGCCCTCCTCTCTGCCACAGTTCTAAGCTGAAGTCTTTTCCTCTTAGTATCTGAAGCCAGTTGAGTCTGTAGAAACTACACCTCCCACAATCCTCCAGGTAAATAACATGTCTAAAACACAATAAACATACTCTTTAGAGTTTAACTGTACTGAATAGGGGCCCAGAGCTCTTGCAAAAAATGTGCAGGTATGTACAACATGCAAGGCAATTGCTCAGTCACCACTATCTTCTCCCAATCTTCTTCAAGATCTGCGCTCTTCTGACTTCAGCCATTAGTCAGCCATGGATGACCATGATCATCCCGACCCCAGGCTCTCACTCCTGCCATTTTCTAAATGTTAAGATTGCACATGGAGTTGCCCGTCCATAGCAGGCATTATGCAATTAAAAAGTTTCTTCTGCCATTAAAACTCCATCTGCTAACACTTTTTTTAAGGCTGAAGGCAAAATTCACATTTCCCCCCAAAATAGCCTATGCACTCAAGGGGCCCAGTAGATATTACAATAATTCTGCAGCTTTGTTTTCGTGCCATGCCTGTGGGCCATTTGGACCACCCTGGAATCCTGGTTGAAAAGCTCCCAGTTAGCAATCCCCATGTCCTGCTAGGATTTGAAAACCACTAGACGCTCATCTCCAGCATTACAGGAATGAAAAACCAAATGTTTTTGTATCCTAGCAACAAGGCAGGATGTGGGCATTGCTAACTGGGAATTTTTCCTCCAGACTTTTGGGAGGAAAATTAAAGAATATGTTACCCCAACATTTCATATTCCTGATATGTGTATGTTGTACTGTGTGCTTGTGTTAAAAAGTCTCCTGTTCTCTTTGTATTTCTTCCTTTTTGTGAAATACCTGGTGTGCCTGCCAGCTTCCCTGCTTTCCTATTTCAGAATCACCACACTAGGCATAACAGCACATCCATCCCAGCGTGGTCAGTTTTCTGGCTGTGCTGGGAACATAGCTTGCCTGTCCTCCAATGATCAGACTTGTGCTGACATGCACCCCTGCACAACCATTCACTGGGAAGACCAGTGTGCTTCTGTTTCTCCCCACCTCTCCAAGCCCTTTAAGCAGCTGAGAACAGAGAGTATGTGATCACTCATATAAAAAAGGGGGAAATAAAATATATATCATTTTTTTATATATATACACACACATGATTTGCCTTTCATTTCTATTTTAGGGTCCATTCACACAGCTGTTAAAAAACGCAGCATTCAGATGTGTGTTCTGCATGCATATGTATGCAACGCCATCTAAATTATTATGACCATTCAGATCAGTGCGTTTGTGGCCACTGCGTTTGGATCCAAAAAAAATAGAGCAGAGTTGCATCCCAGCCAGTGAAAATCCTGCATTTATAACACACTCACACAGGTGAATGCTTCTAAACGCGTGTAAACGCGTCTGACCGCATGTACATACCATCAGGCTCAGCTGGACGCATACAGATGCAATATGGATATAAACGCATTTATAAGAGTCTTCATTTGAAACCACAGCGCAAATTAATAAAAATGCACCCGATGTGCCTAAAAACCACAAAAGTGTGTTGGACTGTTATTTGCACATTATTTTCACATTGAATGTATTTGTTTGTTGCACTTTATATGTAATTTTATGTAAAGTGAATTTATCATATTAGTTGTTGCACAATTAGCACTTTTGTGGTTTTTAGGCACACCGGGTTCCTTTTTATTAATTATTGAGGTTTGATTAATGATATCGGGTTTGCGCTGTGGTTTCAAATTAAGTCTACTGTGTGATGAACAGCGGCAGCCACAAAATAATGAACAAATAGACATTTAGCGCAGGTTTATTTATTTTTCCTTGCATTTATGAGAGTGCATCAAAAGTCCTGCACGCTGCATCTTTTGCGTGCTTTCAGAAAACAAGCCAAAAACACACAACCTGATAGAAAGTCTATGGGAAACCACGGGTTAACTGCACGAAAACAAAGGGTACACCTGCTCTACGGCCAAACCACAGCGCAGCCAAACAGAATGGGCTGTTTTACAAGGTTAGGCCCCTTTCAAACGGGCAATCCGATTCGATCCGCCTGTCAGTTTTTCAGGCGGACCTGATCGGAACCTCCATGCATCCCTATGATCCCGTCTGGAGGATCGGATCGGATCGGATGAGAAGGGACAGGCGGTACGTTCTCATCCGATCTCCCCATAGAGGAGAGCGGGGATCTGACAGCTCCCTTTCTGAACACAGAGCGGAGACGGAGCTGTCATCCACCTGCTCAGCGGGGAGCGGCAAATCGATCCCCCGCTGAGCAGAACGAACTCTGTTGGGTGGTGCGCCCGTGTGAAAGGGGCCTAAGGGATCGCCTATACTTTAATTGAACATTTTACAGGTTGCACATTTTTTTATTATCTACTGGGGCCCCTTGAGTGCAAAACTATTTTCTGCAAAAGCCTTCAACTTTAGTTCCACTTTAAAAATAAGAAATCTATTAAATATAGTCGATATAGTTATAATTGTTCTATTAGAGAAGACCAGGCTAGCAATTACGGTATCAAAGCACTATGAATAATTTGGTTAGTATGCCAAGATGATCCAAATGACGCATTTTCTTTTCATCTGGTGGAAGGTATTAAATAGAATCTCATCTGTGTAGTTTGAGATAACATGCATGGCTGCCTAATAGCTCTCAGGGCAGTTATAAATTTTAAAGTGGTAGTAAAGTCTTGTGTGACATTTTTACCTACAGGTAGACTTATAATAAAGCTTACCTGTAGGTAAAAATGAATGCAGGTATCTCCTAAACTTGCCTCTCCTCTAGTGTCTCCCCTCTCACCTCTCTCAGCTTCTCTGGACCCCCAGGTTCAGTTCCTCACTGCTATCCTCCAGGCACACAGGACCACCCCCTGAGGCCACATGGCACCTCTACAGAGGAAAGACCTTGAGCACATGTGCTCCTGGCTTTTATACAGTATCCCAGCATGCACTGAGGCACATTCCTCTGCCAATCACCAGGGCTGTATCAAAAGCCTGTGCGCCCATTCGTCAGGTTTCCTATCACTGTCCAAAGTGCCTCCCTATTGGACCAGTGTGAAACATTCTCTAGACAGAATGAATTGTATCCTAAACACAATGATCAGACCTCACTAACAGATCCTGCCCCCTGGTAGCCATAGAACAATATAGATTTACCTGCAGCCCCTCTAGTAAGCAGACAGAGCTCAAAACTATACTTTCTCTCTAGCACCTACCTAGGAGGGTACTACATAACTATTTCATAATGTGCTAGTTTGCAATGCATACTAGCACATTTGATATTACCTTGCAGGGTAAAGCTGCTTTTTTTTTTTTAACCACTTGCCAAGAACGCTATCGCCAAATGATAGCTACAGTGCGGTCGTGTAGTTGTGGGATGCCGTTATATGATGGCTTCACGTGATCGAGCTCTGTGATCGTAGTATCCTCTGGACACTGCTGATCACGGATTGAGTTAAAGAGCCAATCAGCGGCTCTTTACCACACGATCAGCTGTGTCCAATCACAGCTGATCACGGAGGTAAACAGATGCCAGTTATCGCCACTCCTTTCCTCATGCTCATAGCATGAGGAGAGAAGAAGAGAGCAGATAAGCTACTTCTGTAAAAGGAACATCTACACTGACAATCCGGGAACTGTCTATCAGTGTCCTGATTATCAGGGCAGTCCCACCAGTGCTGCCAATTTGTGCCCACCAGTGCTGCAAATCAGTGTCCATCGGTGCTGCAAATTAGTGTCCATCAGTGCTGCCAATCAGTGCCTATCAGTGCCTCCTCATCAGTGTCACCTATCAGTACTGACAACCAAAGGTATATCCTATGGGACTTTGTTGCAGCAATATAAATCAATCAAAGTAAGGTTTTTTTAATAACAATAAAAAAATGTTTATTTGACAATGGGTTAAAAAATCTGGTCTATGCGATCCATATCCTGATCTAATAATAAATATCATGTCATGCTTGCCTCGCAGGGAGCAGAGATAAAAAATATGTATTATATTAATTGCATAACCACCAAAATCTCCCAAGTTGTTTCAACTAGTTATCTTCTTCAGGGGACAATGAGGTGGGACAATCATAAATAAATAAATAAACCAGATATAAAGACCAACAGAAGCAGCTGTAGCATGTCCTATTAGGGTCTCGGCATGGAGGTGGGCTCAAGGACCCACAGGGGATCAGTGGTAATCAAATGGAGGCAACCAGAGCGAATCCAACCATATAAGGCTATGTTCAATCAATGGTAGGTAGGTATATAAAAAGATATACTGATTTAAAGTAGATGAACATGTAAGAATGGATTGGATAGTTTCTAGGAGCAAAGTAGCCCCATGGGAACATATAATAAGAGCATCATGCATGTGACCACTTGGGCTTCAGGTTACTGCTTTGCCCATTTTTGATATTTTCCACCAAGACCCTGTCTAAGTGCTTGATATGATCCTCAAAGGTCTTGGAGAAAATGATGATATCATCTTAGCACAGTTACAAAGACCCCAGATCTCTCATTTACCTTTAAAACAAAAAAAAAAGTAATTTTGCCTTTAAGGGAAAAAAAATCACGTGAGACTACCTCCAGGCTCACCTGCCCCCAATCTATCCATTAGAGTGCATGTGCTTCCACTGTGGAGACTCTCATAGATTTACAAGAGTTAGGACTGCAGGTAATACAGGGTGCCATGAAGTGGCGCTGCACCTTACATATGCATTTGCAAATGTGTGCTAACTAAACCCCTGTTTAGTTACCAGCTCCATCACATTGAGTAAGTCACATGCTCCTCCACCTTCAGAAGAATCAGGTATTTCTTCCTTCCTCTAGATTCAGCCAGTCTATGTATTTTTTTCCCAATCTTAATCACTAATGAAAAATGTATCTTGTGCCTATTATTTAAAAAGTGTAAAAACCTTTTTATATCACATAACCAATGTGCCCGAAATTTTTGCTTCATTCAAAATGAGTTCTGCATAAGTATAAATGGGGGTAAACAAATCAATGTCGCAAACACATTATTGGCCAAAAATTAGACATTGATATCACTGTACAAATCATTAGTTAGACCTCATCTGGAATATGCAGTTCAGTTTTGGGCACCGGTTCTCAAAAAGGATGTCAGGGAACTGGAGAAAGTGCAGAGAAGGGCAACCAAGCTGATAAGAGGCATGGAGGAGCTCAGCTATGAGGAAAGATTAGAGGAAATGAATTTATTATTTCTTGAGAAGAGGAGATTAAGGGGGGGGGGGGGGATATAATCAACATGTATAAATACATAAGGGGTCCATATAGTGAACTTGTTGTTGAGTTGTTCACTTTAAGGTCAACACAGAGGACAAGGGGGCACTCTATGTCTAGAGAAAAACAGATTTCGTCTCCAAATACGGAAAGGTTTCTTCACAGCAAGAGCTGTGAAAATGTGGAATAGACTCCCTCCAGAGGTGGTTATGGCTAGCTCACTAGATTGCTTTAAAAAGACCTGGATTCTTTCCTAGGTGTACATAATATAAATGGGTACTGATATTTATAGGTAAAGTTGATCCAGGGAATATCTGATTGCCTCTTGAGGGATCAGGGAGGATTTTTTTTTCCCCTGCTGTAGCATCTTGGATCATGCCTTGCTGGGGTTTTTTCGCCTTCCTCTGGATCAACTGTGGGTATAGGATTGTGTATATGTGATTGTATGGTTGGGTTTTCTTTACTGTTTTTTGTTTTTTATTGGTTGAGCCAGATGGACTTGCGTCTTTTTTTAACCTGACTAACTATGTAACTATGTAACTGTAACCAGCTCGGTGTAATGGAGATGTCTCTGTAAGAAAATCTGGGATGTTCTTATTTCAGCTTTTGGGCAAGGGGGCGGCCTTTCTTCAACCAGACTACCTAACTATGGAAATGTCTGCTATTATAGAAAAACTACATATAATATTGGAAACCGCGCATATGTACAGAAATAAAAAAATAAAAAATTGGAAAAGTAGCAAACACTAATAGATATTTTTGCCGCATTGCGCTAAAAAAAACTACATATAGTGACAGCAAAAAATATGTGAATAACCAATTCATAAATAAATATATAAACATTTTCAATTAAGGAGGAGAAAAAAAATCACTGTGTTGTACAGAAATAAACGTGTATAATAGAAAAGTCCCCAAATAACTAAACAGAAAAAGTATTTTCTGAACGAATGTGATAAGAAACCTCTTGTATCCAAGAATAGTGCCAAAGCGAGTCCACAGCCTTTAATCATACGAAGAAACATGGAAACGTAGAAAAGTGATGGCAGAAAAAGTAGTCCATCGAGTCTGCCCATTTTTTTACTTATTTATTTATTTTTGTTTATTATTTTTTGTTTTGTTTGTTTTGGTTTTAATACATGCAGGTAATAAATTATTTTGCATATTCTTTTTTTTTTAAAGATCGTGGGAAAGGTTCTCTTTAAGTTTGTTCAAGGCTACTTTTTAATAGTATAACTAATTGTAGCACTACTCCCTTGGGAGCTGCTGGTTACGGATTCCCCTGGGTTACCCATAGCAACAACTTGACAATTTAGCATATTCAAAGTCTAGGGGTTTTGTTTTTTTTGTTGTTTTATTAGAGAACTTGGATAGGAGAAGGGATGAGTGGGATACTCCAACTGTATAAACTATGCACAATTGCTGGGACTTCTATAAAAGCGGCAAGGCCGCTGCTTCTCCTTGCCACTTTAGTGAAGAAGAATTACTGAACTGTACTGCACGGTGAATCACTCTTCAGGGTCCTACTTGGCACCCCCTTTGTCCCTACTCTTCAGGGTTCTGAAACTGGCACCCCATTTACTCTGACACTCTGTGTGAGCTAGCCCCTTGATCCTCTGACTTCATTGAAGTGGTCCCCCTTCCTGGGCAGACCCTTTGGCAAGTCCCCTGGTACTCACGGACACTGTTTTTCCCGGAAGACTCTGCCAGCAGCTCCACTGTCAGCTGTACTGGATCCTCTGCGACTCAGCTCCACACTTGGTTCACTAGGCCGACTGCCTAAAACCACCTTTCTCATGCAGCAGGAGGAAAGACAAGCCGGCAGCCTCCTCCTGGGACTCTGCTTCCCGCCAAAGACGCCCTGTCACATGTCCCCCCAGGTGTTTATGAGCAATCCCAGGATGCACTGCAAGAGTGCCCTCCCACTGGGACTCCCACAAAAACCAATGTGTCACTGGCTAGGTTTCCTCCACTGTCCAACAGGCTCCCCTATTGGATGCAGTGGGGACACTCCCTTAAACCCAGTGCATCACACCTGGGAACATGCAACAGGCAACCTAATAGATCAGGCTCCCCTGATAGGCAGATGGAGCATACAATGCTTTGAACCTAGCACCTACCTAGGAGGGTGCTACATAAAGATAAATGTTTTTTTTTTTAGTTTTTGATAGAGTGGAGGGGGATTAGAACACCTGTCAGTTTTTATTGCTGACTGTGTCCCTATTAAGGAGACTGGAGACCCCCCCCCCCCTCTCTCTTTGTCCTGTTTACCATTATCGTTGAAAGTGAAAGTTAAAAAAAATCCCAAATTTTGGGTGGTCCCCAGAAAAGTATTAGAGGGGAAATCTTCCAATGGGAACACTAGTTCTGGTGACCTCGGGGTCCCCAAGGAATTCCCTAATTTGCAGGGATTTCCTCTCACGTGCTGTTTGGCTATGGGGCAGAAAGTGAAGGTATATCTCCCCAATGGAACACAGATGGCAAAAAAATAAAAACTGACAGTAATTATAATCCTCCCTTACTCTATCCAAAATGAAAAGAAAAAAACTTTGCCTATAGTTCTGCTTTAACTTCAATTGGGTTTTAAAATTCCTCTTACCTCAAGCAGGATGTGCTGGAACTGAAGAGAATCCAGAGAACGGCAACAAAGCTAATAAGGGACCATAAGACCTCAGTTATGAGGATCGACTACAAATATTACACTTATTCTCCCTGGTGAAGAGACGCTTGAGGGGAGGTATGATTGCAATATACAAATACCTCAATGGTGACTCCAGCATAGGGTAAAAAAGATAAAGATTGGGTTGATTTACTAAAGGCAACTAAACTGTGCAATTTTCAAAGTGCATTTGCATTCTGCAAGTGCAATTGCTCCAGAGATTAGTAAATTAGATAAAATGTCACTTTGCAAAGCATACCTATTCACATGTTGATAAGGACATTGCATATTTTCTATGGCTCACAATATCTAATAATGGATTCTAAACTTGGTTAATGGGCCATACAAGACATAAGAAAGCCTCTAATATCCTGGTTTTCCTGATTAGTTTGAATGAATCATGTGAAAGGAATGTGTAACAGTACACTGACAAAGTCCTTAAAAGGTGATATCACTGTCCAAACAACTTTGATTGGTCATTTACTCACATACTAGCCTGTATCTGCCACAGCCCAAACTGGAATAGGCTAATCTTATAACAGAGCTTCATTAGGCATGTGTCTGTCTGATCATCTGGCCATGCTGTATGAAAAGCAGGGGGACTCCATAGCGAAACAACATCTTTAGTTAAGTATTCTTGTTATATTTTCTTTATCCTTATCTGTCATTATCTTTAATAAATGTTATACTTATAAGTGATCTCTCTTTGCACATATTGAATAAAAACTTAAACTACCAGGTGACCGTGATATAACACATGCAAGGAAAATTAAAAAAAACAGCATTTTTGCTTGCACATGAATGATTTGAGGATGGAAGTCAGCAGAGCTTCTGCTCATTTACTAAGCTCTGGAGTAACTGCTCTTGTAGAGGGCAACTGCACTTTTTAAAGTGCTCAGTCTATTTGCCTTGAGTATATCAACCCCAATGTAATCTTCTGGCTGCGCCACACAATCCTCTTTTCCACTTCTCGCAGGCAGTACACTCATCAGAAAGATGTGACAAAACTGTAAAGTTGTAATGAAGTGTCCCTTTACCTCCTTTCCCAAAGTCCCCTGTACCCTCACACAAGCCCCTGGATTCCTGGACATGCTCAGGGGATCTAAGTTTCCCACCCTCAGAAGCTCATAAAGACCTCACTTGATTAGGCAAAGGTGGCTGGGCATGTGATCTGTCACCGGGTGTACAGTTCTCCTTTTTTAGCCGCAGCCGCAACAGCAATCATCTTTCAAAAAAGACCAGCCACTGCAGAGAGCACTGAGCAGATGGTTTTAAGAGTACTGTAGCTGACGTGGGGTCCTGTGCCTGCAGCTGTTTGTCTTTGCTTCCAGCCCACAGACTCCTCCAGTCACTTGCCTGCGAAACCTGTAAGCAGGTGTTGGAACCTTTTAAAGATCCCTCCCCTGGGTGTAGTTGTGGGTGGAGTCTGTACCCCTTTATCTTCTAGTGTGGATAGAGTCTGAAGGAGTATAGGAAAAGGTTCCTCCTGACATACACAATGAAGGTTTGTAGCCTGGAGAGGAAACAGGCTTCCGGGCCTAGGCCAAGAGAGACTCTAGGTGAGGGCCCATTGTAAGGGGACTCATGGTGGAGAGAAAGATGGCTGGAATTTCTGAATTCAATTGTTTACACTAATATGTTCTCTATAGCTGTTCTAGAATGTGGAGATGAAGAAACTGTTATGCAGCTGTTGGCATGTGGTTTCCCAGTAATATCGTTAAAAGGCTACTCGCATGGACATTCCTTTATCTGTGAATGTAGGCCTCAGGCCAGGAGAATGTGAATACAACATGGCATAGGTGCCCTTGGCCAGCTTGGTAGGAACTGGTGGCGAATCAGGGCTGCCAACAAACCAGTCCTGGTATTCTTTCCACTCACCTGGACTACTAGACCCAGCCTACTAACAAGGATGGGATTTTCTTTTCACAGACTAACAAAATTTTAACTGTGAATGTGGTTTTTTATTTAGAAAAAAAAATAAAAATGCTGAATATTGAATTTGTCGAGCCCATAATGGTACAGGCAGTCCCTGGGTTACAAACAGGATAGGTTCTGTAGGTTTGTTCTTACCTTTAATTTGTATGTAAGTTGGAACAGGTACATTTTTTAAGTGTGATTCCAGCTGCCTTTGCCCCTGTTCAGAAGATTTCACCTCACTTTCTGTCCCTGTGACAATTGGATTTGTAAAATTTTGGGATGTGGTGGAAAAAAGGATTAGTGATAAAGCTTCAGTGGAGACACCTTTTTCCCATGAGAACTCTTACAGGAGTGAATTTCCCTTCCTGGGATTAGATTTCCTCTCATTTCCTGTTGTCACACTGTTTGTAAGTATGAGTTGGGTTTCAGTCAGATGTTTGTACTTTCATACAACATTCTAATACATGTGTATGGCCAGCTTAGTGCACTCCAAAAAGAAAACAAGGTTCTTCGGAGTACTTGCCATGGTCAATATTTTTTATTTAAGGTTTGTAACCAGCATTAACCACTGTTGGTTATCATTGGCATTTTAACCCCCCACCCACTCCCCAATATTGGTAGTCAGTGGCACTTTTAACCCCCCCCCCCCCCCCAAAAGAAAATAAAACAACATTGGTGGTTGGTGGCATTTTAACCCCCCAAACAAAACCAACAATCATTATTGGCCAGTGGCTCCTTACCCCCCCCCCCCCCCTTCCCTGTCATTGGTGGTCACTGGCACTTTTTATCCCCCAAAGGAATCCCATAACATTGGTGGCCATTTGCCCTTTAAACTCCTAACACCAATATTTTTCTGTTGGAGCAAGAAATGTTATTAAATCCTCCCTCTCCCCTTTTTCCGTTGTGAAAGGAAGGGGGGGGGGGGACTCACCAGTTTAAACAATACTACACTTCTTACATTTGTGACCACAGCGACGATAAGGCACAGAGTCGCTTCAATTGGCTCTGTGCCTTCAGCCTGCACTCTTTGCTGTCTAATTAAAGTGGGCACAGCAGCAGCCTGCACACCAACGCTAACAAAAAGTACATACTGTATGGGTACATCCATTTAGAACAGGAAGTACCCTGACTGGCTGTTTATTTACAAAGACCAGTCTTGAAAAGGTTAAGGGAAGCCAAAAAAGAACAAAACTGCCAACTGGCCCTGCCTGACAGACAGGAAGAGATTAATCATATAGCATAGTCCAATTTGCCTTTTTTTCAGGCAAGGCACCCTAAAAATGTCTGCAAAATCTTGACGCACCCCATTCTAAAATGTAAAAAAATTAAGCCAACAGCAACATCCACACACGTAGGACACCCAATGTTAGCAGTGATTTATTTTTACAAAGCACACAGGTGCCTCTGCACACAGGTACTGACTAGTATCGCAATGTTTCTCTCTCCCTCACTTATCTAATGTGACCCCAGTGCTGACGAAGCGGGGAAGGGGAGAAGCAAACGAGGATGCTATGCAGGCACCCTATGCCCTCCTTATCAACCGATGACATCATTGGTTGTTAGAACGTCGGTGGCTGTAAGTTTGTAAAGGTGCACAATTAAAACCTGTGGCTTGTATACAATTTTTGGGACATTTTTAGGGTTTTTGCCAAAGCACTCCTGAAGAAACATGAATGCACCCCAGGGTGCCTGGGCACCCTGATTGAAAAAGGCTGGCATAGCCTTAGCATAAAACAATGTATAGCATATAGATGGGAGGTGAATGTTCAGAGATAGTGTTTCTAAGCAGAAGATACAGCAACTTTAGTCCTGTACATGATTCATGATTCTCCTCAGCCCCAACTGATTACTAAAACTATTGATTTTCACAGCACAACCTATTACATTAGTATTACTGAACGCCGTGGACACCAAGCAAATTAAACGGTGAGCTTCCATGCCTTTTAGTGAATGGAGTCTCGGAGTGATTCATGTCATGGGCATGTTTGGCAGACATAAAAAAGGAATCTGGATTGATTGAAATGAACAGTAGCTTGTTCAACAAGGCAGGACGGGCGAAACTGGAAAGCAAAGTGCATTAACCCGATTGAACCTGATTGGTCGCAATAGGATAATACACTTTGAACTAAGTTCATTCCAGTCTTCTGAATGAGACTCTTTAGAAACGTCCTAAAGTCTCCCTTAATAAGACTACAAATTGGGGTTGATTTACTAAAGGCAAATAGACTGTGTGCTTTGTGCAGTTGCTCCAGAGCTTAGTAAATGAGGTAAAGATTCACTTTGCAAAGAGTACCCGAATCAAGTGCAAGGAAAAAATAAATAAAAAACTGCATTTTTGCTTACGTTGATTGGATGACGGAAGTCAGCAGAGCTTCTGCTCATTTACCAAGCTGTGGAGTAACTGCTCCTGCAGGGTGCAGCTGCACTTTGCAAAGTGCACAGTGTATTTGCCTTTAGTAAATCCACCCCAGTTTGTAGTCTTATTAACCTCCCTGGCGGTATTCCTGAGTGTGGCTCAGGTTGGAATTTCAGTGCCATTAGCGGTAACCTCGAGCCACACTCGGGGTACCACCAGGGAGCATCGCTGGATCCTGGAAGAGAGGGTACTTACCTTGTCCCTGGGATCCCGCCATGTATCCCTGCAGCGCCTGATGCTGTGAGCCCCAGCTTCCGTCTCCTGCGAGCGTCACGTCGCAGGGGGTGGAACCGGCGGCAAATTCAAAAAGTTAAAAACACGAACACACTGATATATTGTAATCCTATTGGATTACATTACTAAAATAAAATAAATCGACCTTAGTTTGCCCCCCAGTGCTTTCCCCAGTGCCCTTCCTGCATTTTTCCTATACTTTATGTCTGGATATTGCAGAGCGACCATGGCAACAAAAAAGCACGCCGCCACCTCAAAAGCGGTATATGACCTGTTGGAAAACAGGGACAGCGATACAGAATGGCTTGCAGAATGGAGTGATAGCGATTCGTGGGGAAGTTCGTCATCAGACACAGAAAGCGATTTCAGTGATGATCCTGCGACTGTGCCCAGCGATGTGCGGACTTGGTGCTCGATTGACTACGGTACGGAGCAGGTAGTGCCCCCAAGGTTCCCGTTTACTGGAGCACCTGGTATCAAAGTGGATGTTGAGGGTGACAACCCCTTGGCATACCTCCAACTCTTTTTGACCGATGAGGTTATTGAAAAGATTGTTTTGGAAACTAATAGGTACCAGGAGCAACAAGCTGCTGCGCATGGGAGGTTTTCAAGGACCCAGAATGTGGGAACCAGTGACCAAAGAGGACATCTGGAAGTTTCTGAGCCTAATTATTCAGAAGGGAGTGGTGGGGAAACCCCTGCAGAAGTGGTATTGGACCACCAACAAATTACTGGCCACTCCTTTTTTTGGCACGGTCATGTCGGAATACAAATTTTCGCTCATTATGAAATATTTGCACTTTGCAAATAATGAAGAATTTGATGAGACTTCTCATTCAGCTCCAAAACTCAAAAAGGATTTGGGACATTTATCAAATTATTCTGAAAAATTTGCAGCAGACCTATGTATTAGATAGAGACATTTGTATCGACGAGGGTCTAATGGCCTACAAAGGAAGACTCAGCTGGATACAGTATATAGCATCAAAGAGAGCACGATTTGGCATAAAATCATTCATGCTATGTGAATCCAGCACTGGTTACATATGGAATTCGGTCCTATACACCGGGAAAGGAACCAAATTCAACGAAAGATTCAGCAGTTATGGAATGGCAACCGCTTTGATTCTTACGTTGATTGAGCCATTGTTGAATCAGGGGTACTGTGTAACCACAGACAATTTTTATACGTCTCCAGAACTCTATGAGATCCTTCTTCACAACAAGACGGATGCATATGGGACCGTTAGAGCTAACCGGCGTTACATGCCGCCAGTGGCGTCTCCAGCTTTCATATTTAGGGGGGGCACATGTGGGGACAGGGACAAAAGTAGGGGGGCCAACAATAAAACGCAATTAAGCCATCCACTCATTACAGAGGCTCCATCATAGCCTTGTCCAACAATGGGCATCAAACGCATAAACATGAAATATTCGAAACAATTTAAAAACAAAGGATCCTCCTGACAAATGTAGAAAAATAAAATAAAAAAGTAGCGCAACTGGATTTTTCGACATTTGGTTTGCACTACTGGATTTTTCTACATTTGTCAGGAGGATCCTTTGTTTTTAAATTGTTTCGAATATTTCATGTTTATGCGTTTGATGCCCATTGTTGATTTGTATAAGTAGCTGCACATATCCTTCATTTCCGAAGCGCTTGGGATTACCCATTTTTCCGTTGGTTTGGTGGGTTTTTGTTTGATATTCTAAACAATTTGTCAGGAAGATTTCATGTTTATGCCTTGGATGCCCATTGTCAAGAATATTTCATGTTTATGTGTTTGATGCCCATTGTATCAAGCACATAAACATGAAATACTCCTAACAATCGGCATCAAGCGCAAAAAAACATGAAATATTCCTGACAATGGGCATCAAATGCATAAACAGGAAATATACCTAAAAATGTGTCAGGAATATTTCATGCTGATGCTTTTGATGCCCATTATTAAGAAACAATGGAAACATGAAATATTCCTGACAGAATTTTACAGCTGGACATAGCAAACTTACATGACATGTATTATACATGTTTGCCATATTCAGCTGTAAAATTCTGTCAGTGTCAGTTCACATTGTGACATCTGGCATATACAGCTAGAGACATCCCCCATATGCAGCCAGAGACATCCCCAAATACAGCCATAGACACCCCCAAATAAAGCCAGAAACCCCCCCCAAATACAGCCAGAGACATCCCCAAATACAGCTAGAGACACCCCCAAATACAGCCAGAGACACCCCCAAGTGCAGCCAGAGACATCCCCAAATGCAGCCAGAGACACCCCCAAATACAGCCAGAGACATCCCCAAATACAGCCAGAGACATCCCCAAATACAGCTTGAGACATCCCCAAATACAGCCATAGACACCCCCAAATACAGCCAGAGACATCCCCCAAATACAGCTAGAGACACCCCCAAATACAGCCAGAGACATCCCCAAATACAGCTAGAGACATCCCCAAATACAGCTAGAGACACCCCCCAAAGGCCCATTCAAATTGATGCACTGCAGTAACAAGAGGCATGCATTTTGCCTGTAGAGTGTTTGAGGATCACAGTACATTCAGTCTCTGGAAAAGATACTCATGCCAAGTATTACACACCTAGAGACTGAAATGTCAGGAAGCTAACAAAGAATTGGTGGAAAGTAAGGTGCTGACAGGAGCGAAGTCAGGATCGGCATTACCTAGGCAATGTACAGTGCCTTGAACAAGTAAACATACCCCTTGAAATTTTCCAAATTTTGTCATGTTACAGCCAAAAATGTAAATGTATTTTATTGGGATTTTATGTAATAGACCAACACAAAGTGGCACATAATTGTGAAGTGGAAGGAAAATGATAAATGGTTTTCAAAGTTTTTTACAAATAAATATCTGAAAAGTGTGGCGTGCATTTGTATTCAGCCCCCTTTACTCTGATACCCCTAACTCAAATCTAGTGGAACTAATTGCCTTCAGAATTCACCTAATTACTAAATATAGCCCACCTATGTGTAATTTATTCTCAGTATATATAAAGCTGTTCTGTATAAAGGTTTGTTAGAGATCCTTAGTGACCAAACAGCATCATGAAGGCCAAGGAACACACCAGACAGGTCAGGAATAAAGTTGGGGAGAAGCTTAAAGCAGGGTTAGGTTTAAAAAAATATCAAAAGCTTTGAACATCTCAAGGAGAACTGTTCAATCCATCATATGAAAATGTAAAGAGTATGGCACGACTGCAAACCTACCAAGACATGGCCGTCCACCTAAACTGACAGGCCAGGCAAGGAGAAAATTAATCAGAGAAGCAGCAAAGAGGCCCATGGAAACTCTGGAGGAGCTGCGGAGATCCACAGCTCAGGTGGGAGAATTTGTCCACAGGACAACTATTAGTCGGCACTCCACAAATCTGACCTTTATGGAAGAGTGGCAAGAAGAAAGCCATTAGAAGTCCTGTTTGCAGTTTGCGAGAAGCCATGTGGAGGACACAGTAAACATGTGGAAGAAGGGGCTCAGGTCAGATGAGACCAAAACTAACACTGCACATCACCCTGAACACACCATGTGATGTGGGGGGGGGGGGTGCTTTTCTTCAGCAGGGACAGTGAAGCTGGTCAGAGTTCATGGGACGATGGATGGAGCCAAATACAGGGCAATCTTAGAAGAAAACCTGTTAGAATCTGCAAAAGATTTGAAACTGGGGCGGAGGTTCACCTTCCAGCAGGACAACAATCCTAAACATACAGCCAGAGCTACAATGGAATGGTTTAGAGATCAAAGCATATTCATGTGTTAGAATAACCCAGTCAAAGTTCAGACCTAAATCCAATTGAGAATCTGTATTAAGACTTGAAAATTGCTTTTATTGAAAAAAAAAAAAAAAAAAGAAAATTGCTGTTCACAGACGCTCTCCATCCAATCTGACAGAGCTTGAGATATTTTGCAAAGAAGAATGGGAAAAAATGTCACTCTCTAGATGTGCAAAGCTGATAGAGATATCCCCAAAAAGACTTGCAGCTGTAATTGCAGCGAAAGGTGGTTCTAAAAAGTACAAATGCACGCCACACTTTTCAGATATTTATTTGTAAAGAAAATTGAAAACCATTTATCATTTTCCTTCCACTTCACAATTATGTGCCACTTTGTGTTAATCACATAAAATCCCAATAAAAATATTTTTTGGTTTTAACATGTGTAGCACCCTACAGGTAAAGTATAGTGGGGCTTGGCTGCCTAACAGCAGGCCCATGATTTTCAGCTGGGCTGTCATGTCTCCCAGGTGTGGCTGTTGAGATTGGGGAGTCTCCCCACTGTACTCCATGAGAGAGCTCTCATTGGGCAGTGGAGGAAACCCAATCAATTGCATATTCAGACCTATATCTACCATAGAAAGGCAGATTCTGCCACACAAGATTCTGGAAGTGGGTATAAGTTTGAGGGGAGCACATGACGGAGCATCTTTGGTGGGAACCAGAGTCCCAGGAGGGAGAGTACGGCTGTCTCTCCTCCTGTCAGAAGGAACGGGTGTCCCAGGAGGCTTGCCTGAGGGGACAGAGAGCTGAGCTGAGCTGCAGAGAGGATCCGGTGTGCCAAGGACCAGCGGAGCAGAGAGGGTCCAGTTTCAGGAAAGCATTCCCAGTTCATGAGTACAGCAAACTACCCCTGGGGGTCTGCCTAGCTGAGAGGGGACCGCTCCGGTGAAGGTCCAAGGGATCCAGGAGCTAGCTAGCGGTAAAGGGGGTGCCAGTGTTAACCCTGAAGTTCAGAGGGGGTGCCTAGTGAGAGGACCCTGAAGTGTAGAGGGGTGCCTAGTGAGAGGACCCTGAAGTGAAAAAGGGGGCGCCAGCGGTTGGGCCCTGAAGAGTCAGTGTACAGCGTGCAGTGTACAGTGTTGAGAGTTTCAGCAGCACAAGCAGTTACAGAGAGCTACCTCAGTCAGTGAAGGGCTGGAGGGAGCTGTATACAGAACTTTTGAGCTAACCAAAGTGTCAAGAGTCAGTTCGTAGTATAGTACAGGACCTTTTGAACTAACCAGAGTGACAAAAGTCAAGTGCAATTACAGTTCAGAAAGTCAGCATTTTTCAAGCACCAGCAAGCGTTGGTCGGCACCCAGCCGGCGTCAGGACAGCGCTAATAGGCATTTTTCTCCAAAGTGTCCCATTTGTACCTAGTTGAGCCAGAGGAGTATTCCACTCATTCCCTTCTCCCATCCCCAATATCAAATAAACAAAACAAACCAAAGATGCCGGAATGGTCATTGTCTCCAATCTCACACTTGGGTATTCAGTTGAAATGGGCTGAAGGTATTACCGGTAATAATGGCAGACCCACATCAGGCCCAATGCCTGAAAAACCTGCTACACATAACAAAAAAGGTGGAAAATGTCAAGGGGTATGAATACTTTTTCAAGGCACTGTAGGCTCAGAGGATAGGCCAGGTCATTAAATAGTGGGCAACATGGGCCCAAATCACTAAGAGGGGCAAAGTAAAAAAACAGTCCAAGATCAGCAATGCGCAGCAATACACAAGGTACAGGCCGGGTCAGATTATATGGTTACAGCTAAAGACCAGCACAGTCTCCAAGCAGGGCTGAGCCTTAAATAGCATGATGGCACCAAATCATGGCAGTTGAACCTCTAAAGATATGATGCAAACAGATGAAGCAAGCTCTTGTGTTTGTTTGGTGACAGTATCCCTGCATGGAAAACCCATTCTGATACCCTTTTGAAAAAATAAAAGTGGCCACTGTGATCATGTGGAATTAAAGCGGAGTTCCACTCAAATATGGAACTTCTGCTTATCTGTCTCCTCCCCCCCTGGTGCCACATTTGGCACCTTTCAGGGGGGAGAGAGGAGCGCCTATCTGTTTTTGACAGGTACGCTGTCCCCACTTCCATCACACCTCGCCATGGTGAGGTACGTCAGAGGTTCGCCCCCCCCCCCCTCCTCCCTCTGCTTCCGGGTAAAATTACCAAACACAGCACGCTTTGCACATGTGCAGTAGGGACGCGGCCGCCACAAGGCAAACTCCCACACTGTGGTAAAGCACTGGCTAGGCACACAGTTAACCCTTTGATCGCCCCTGATGTTAACCACTTTACCACTAGAGGATTTTGCTGTCTTACGTCTGGGCCACTTTTTGCGATTCGGCACTGTGCGACTTTAACTGACAATTGCGCAGCCGTGCGACGCCGTACCCAAACGAAATTTACGTCCTTTTTTTCCCACAAACAGAGCTTTCTTTTGGTGGTATTTGATCACCTGTGCGATTTTTACTTTTTGCGCTATGAACAAAAAAAGCGTAAATTTTGAAAAAATAACAATATTTTTTACATTTTTTTATATGAAATTCCCCCAAAAAAATGTAAAAATCAAAATTTTTTTAAATTTTTGGCCAATTTGTTTTCTGCTACCTATGTTTGGTAAAAAAAAAAATCACAATAAGTGTATTTTTATTGGTTTGCGCAAAAGTTATTGCGTTTACTAACTAAGGGAAAGATTTCTGTCATTTTTGGTGTTTTTTTTTATAACGAGTAATGGCGGCGATCTGCGATTTTTTTTGCGGGACTGCGACATTGTGGCGGACAGATCGGACCCTTGACTGACATTTTTGACACTTTTGGGGGTACCAGTGACATTACTGCAGTAATCAGTGCTATAAATATGCACTGTTACTGTAAAAATGACACTGGCAGGAAAGGGGTTAATTTTATTGGAGAGGGAGGGGTTAATGTATGCCTGGTGCTTACTAACGTGTGTGGGGGGGGGAGGTGACTGAGTGACACAGGGACAGATCGCAGGTTCAGCTATGCTGAACACTGCAATCTGTCACTCCCTGTCACTTAGGAGATCCGCCCGCTCTGTTTACACAAGCGGGCGGATCTCCACCATCGATTCCCCGACGATCGGGGAAGAGCAGCGGCGATCGCCGCTGCTCCTACCCTGGCCCGACTCCCGCTGTGACTGAATACAGCGGGAGCCGCCGAGATAGGGGAGTGTCTGGCGACGTAGGCCTACGTCGCCCGACGATTAAGAACCACTTTGCCGCAGTAGTGCTCGAGTGAGCAGACGGCAAGTGGTTAAAGGGGTTGTAAAGTCAGAAGGTTTTTTTTTTCCTAATACATTCTATGCACTAACATAAAAAAGCCTTCTATGTACAGCAGCCTCCCCAGCACCCCCTAATACTCAACTGAGCCCATCCCTGCCAAGCGATGTCCATGAGTCCCTCAGCTGTCCAGGACTCTCTCTCCTGATTGGCTGAGACACAGCAGACGTGCCATTGGCTCCCGTGGCTGTCAATCAAAGTCAATTAGCCAATCAGGTGAGTGTGATGGCGGAGACGAATGTTAGCTCCGTGCCTAAATGGAAACATAGAGTTACAGCTCGGCTCGGGTGCCCCCAAAGCATGCTGCTTGCTGTGGGGACACACGACAGGAAGGAGGGGCCAGGAGAGCTGAAGAGCGACCCGAGAAGAGGAGGATCCAGGCAGCCCTGTGCAATACCAACAGTTCAGAGAAGGTAAGTCATGTTTGTTATTTAGAAAAAAAAAAAAAAAGCTTTACAATCACTTTAACCCCTTCCCAACCAATTTCATTAGTACAGTGACAGTGCATATTTTTTAGCACTGATCACTGTATTAGTGTCACTGGTCCTCAAAAAGTGTCAGTTAGTGTCTGAATGTCTGCCACAATATTGCAGGCCCGCTATAAGTCGCTGATTGACACCATTACTAGTAAAAAAAAATAAAAGTAAATAAAAATATCCCATAGTTTGTTGACGCTATAACTTTTGCGCAAACCAATCAATATATGCTTATTAGGGTTTACCAAAAATATGTAGCAGAATACATATTGGTCAAAATGTATTCTTTTTTTTTTTTTTATTGAATATGTTTTATAGCAGAAAGTAAAAAATATTGTTTGTTTGTTTTTTCAAAATTGTTGGTCTTTTTTTTTTTTTTTTGTTTATAGCGCAAAAATAAAAAGCACAGAGGTGATCATATACCACCAAACGAAAGTTCTATCTGTAGGGAAAAAAAAGGACATACATTTTATTTGGGTACAGCATTGCATGACCGGGAAATTGTCAGTTAAAGTAACGCAGTGCCGTATCACAAAAAAAAAAAATATATAGATATATATATATAAAATTAAACACAAAAATAAGACTGGCTTTTTGGCATTGTGGAAAGGGGGGGATCCAGTAACCCTTACATTGTTACTAAACCCACAACAGTAAAATCAGTGTGTATATATGCAGTGTGTATATATGCAGTAAAGTATGCTTGTTATACTCACTGTGGAACCTAAGGGGTTAATCCTCTGCATTGTGTATAAAGGCTGTTTCTCTGATCCTCCTCATCTTCCACTGTCCCCAATCCATCTTCTGATAGGACAGAGACTTTGGAGTCAATCTGCACATGCTCAGTTTGATGTGTATTGCTACAGAGTTTTTTTTTTTTTGGGGGGGGGGGGGGGCGCATGTGATCAGCACAGGGTCAATCAGCACTGTCCAGAGAGAGGGTCAGGGGCCCTGCATCCTGATAGGACAGTCAGAGTAGAATCAAAACTCCTCTGACAAGCTTTAACCAGACACTGATAGAAGTCACAAGACTGCTAAATACTGATGACAAGAAAAGGTATTTAGCAGTTTATATTTACTACAATAATTGCATTTCCATGTTCTGTGTACTGTGGGAGAGCAGATATAGTGACTGCAGAGTCCTGGGTTTAGTAACACTTTCAGGTTTGACATTTTATATAGTGGGTACGGAAAGTATTCAGACCCCCTTAAATTTTTCACTCTTTGTTATATTGCAGCCATTTGCTAAAATCATTTAGGTTCATTCTTCTTCCTCATGAATGTACACATAGCACCCCATACTGACAGAAAAACACAGAATTGTTGACATTGTTGCAGATTTATTAAAAAAGAAAAACTGAAATATCACATGGTCCTAAGTATTCAGACCCTTTGCTCAGTATTTAGTAGAAGCCCCCTTTTGATCTAATACAGCCAGGAGTCTTTTTGGGAAAGATGCAACAAGTCTTTCACACCTGGATTTGGGGATCCTCTGCCATTCCTCCTTGCAGATCCTCTCCAGTTCTGTCAGGTTGGATGGTAAACGTTGGTGGACAGCCATTTTTAGGTCTCTCCAGAGATGCTCAATTGGGTTTAAGTCAGGGCTCTGGCTGGGCCATTCAAGAACAGTCACGGAGTTGTTGTGAAGCCACACCTTCGTTATTTTAGCTGTGTGCTTAGGGTCATTGTCTTGTTGGAAGGTAAACCTTCGGCCCAGTCTGAGGTCCAGAGCACTCTGGAGAAGGTTTTTGTCCAGGATATCCCTGTACTTGGCCGCATTCATCTTTCCCTCGATTGCAACCAGTCGTCCTGTCCCTGCAGCTGAAAAACACCCCCACGGCATGATGCTGCCACCACCATGCTTCACTGTTGGGACTATATTGGACAGGTGATGAGCAATGCCTAGTTTTCTCCACACATACCGCTTAGAATTAAGGCCAAAAAGTTCTATTTTGGTCTCATCAGACCAGAAAATCTTATTTCTCACCATCTTGGAGTCCTTCAGGTGTTTTTTAGCAAACTCCATGCGGGCTTTCATGTGTCTTACACTGAGGAGAGGCTTCCGTCGGGCCACTCTGCCATAAAGCCCCGACTGGTGGAGGGCTGCAGTGATGGTTGACTTTCTACAACTTTCTCCCATCTCCTGACTGCATCTCTGGAGCTCAGCCACAGTGATCTTTGGGTTCTTCTTTACCTCTCTCACCAAGGCTCTTCTCCCCCGATAGCTCAGTTTGGCCGGACGGCCAGCTCTAGGAAGGGTTCTGGTCGTCCCAAACGTCTTCCATTTGAGGATTATGGAGGCCACTGTGCTCTTAGGAACCTTAAGTGCAGCAGAAATCTTTTTTTAACCTTGGCCAGATCTGTGCCTTGCCACAATTCTGTCTCTGAGCTCTTCAGGCAGTTCCTTTGACCTCATGATTCTCATTTGCTCTGACATGCATTGTGATCTGGAAGGTCTTATATAGACAGGTGTGTGGCTTTCCTAATCAAGTCCAATCAGTATAATCAAACACAGCTGGACTCAAATGAAGGTGTAGAACCATCTCAAGGATGATCAGAAGAAATGGAAAGCACCTGAGTTAAATATATGAGTGTCACAGCAAAGGGTCTGAATACTTAGGACCATGTGATATTTCAGTTTTTCTTTTTTAATAAATCTGCAACAATGTCAACAATTCTGTGTTTTTCTGTCAGTATGGGGTGCTATGTGTACATTCATGAGGAAGAAGAATGAACTTAAATGATTTTAGCAAATGGCTGCAATATAACAAAGAGTGAAAAATTTAAGGGGGTCTGACTACTTTCCGTACCCACTGTATATCTATAAACTTGTTGTGACCTCATCTTTTATATTTTACCAAAAAATTGGGTAATATATTTAATTGAAAACTCAGTGTTGCAGCGCTGCTTTAAACAATAAATATAAATATAAATATAAATGATCCGCTTGCAATAATATACCAAGGTGCTAGATAAACCGTGCAATATATCTCAAATATAAAATTCATGCAAAAAGTTCATGTTAAACTCATATGTTAAAAAAATTCATGTAGAAAAACTCATATAGAAAAGTTCATATAGAAAAAAACTTCAAGTCCATACAAGTCCATTCAGGTGCAAATTAAAAGTGCTTCTGTGCTTTCGTTGTGCAAAATGGGGATAACCCCCTGTGGTTTTCCTACTTACCACAATGCGCTTGAAAAGGAGCATATAATGAATAAATCCTCATAATTTTGTAATCCGTTACTATCGCTGGAACGATCCTTAACCTCCCTGGCGGTATGATTATGTCTGGAAGTTTATACCAAAAGCGGTATTTGCATGGAAATTTGGCGTTATGTATTATAGGCCTACAATTTTTAGTAATACTGACTTAAACCTGACCAAAACCAGACTCTAGTAGACATCCCAGATGTGATACATTTTGAAACACAAAATCATGAATTATAATCTCATAAATAATGTAATTTTATTCAATAATGTAGTAAATAAGGAAATTTGTCAAAGAAAGAAAATTCAATACACATGCTGCGTGTGATAAATTTTGAAACAAGGAACTACACAAAGTCCGACGTCACAATCAGGACAATGGAACCTGGTTTCCTTTCGGACTTTCTTTCCATTTCTATCGCGTTTTGAGCAGCAAACAACACACATCCTGGTCGGTGCTGCCTTTTTTGCAGTTGGTGGGATATAGTCTGCAAAGTGACAGCCGGTCAGACGCTCTGGATTGACCACGTCAACAGCGCGACGTCCAGGTCTATTTGCAACTCCTGATGGTGTCTGGTGCTTTACAAAAATCTGCTCAGCCACCTTCCAGACAAACTCGGAATGAGCAAGAGGCTTGTCACTGTTGGCTTTGTGCAGGATGTAAGCGTTCCATAGACATTGTTCCAGAAGGTGTCTGAATATTTTTTTATAATATTTTGTTTGCTGTTTTCGCATAGCGGGATATAAGGTCATGGCCTGATCGGCTCTGTCGACACCTCCCATTGTTTTGTTATAGTCAATCACGACCTGTGGTTTCAGCACATCTTTCCCACATTTTGTGTGGACCATGGCAGTGGAGGTAGTGTGCACAGTGCTCATGAGACACACATCCGTCTCGCCATCTCATTGCCATCATCTTACCCTTCTGCCAGGCAACCATTTCTCTGGTTTTTAGTTTTTTTTGGCAAACAAAGATGGCATGTCTCGTCGGTTAGGCCTAACGGTACCATATGTGTCGGTTCTATTTTGTAGCAAAACATCATATAGTTCCGGGGACGTATAGAAGTTGACCGTGGTCACACAATATCCCTGGTTCAGCAATGGCTCCAGAAGTGTAAGGACGGATGATGTGGCCATCCCATAGCCGCTGTACCTGGGGTTGAATTTAGTGCCTTTGCCGGTGTAAATTACCGAATTCCATATGTACCCCGTGGATGACTCGCAGAGCATATATGATTTGATGCCAAACCGCGCTCTTTTGGATGCGATGTACTGAATCCAGCTTAGGCGACCCTTGTAGGCCATCAAACTCTCATCCACGCTGACGTCCCTTTCTGGCACGTAGGTTCGCTGGAAATTGGCCACAATAATTTGCCATACCTCCCAGATCTTTTTCAGTTTGGGCGCAGGATGCGTGGCCTCATCAGACTCCTCATTGTTTGTGAAGTGGAAATACTTCATAATCAGGGAGAAGCGATACTCAGACATCACGGTGCCAAAGAACGGAGTGGGGAATAACCTGTTGGTGGTCCAGTACCATTTCTGGAACGGTTTCCCCACCAACCCCTGAAGAAAGAGGAGTCCCAGAAACAGCCACATGTCCTCTTTCGTCACCGGTTCCCACTTTCTGCTTTGGAAAGCCTGGCATGCAGCGTAGCGGATTGCTGCTCTTGGTAGCAATTCGTCTCCGTGACAATTATTTCATTTACCTCCTCAGTGAGGAATAATTGCAGGTATGCCAGAGGGTTGTCACGCTTGACATCTACCTTCATCCCAGGTGATCCGGTGAACGGGAATCTTGGGGGCGCTACCTGGTCCGCATCGCAATCAATAGCGCACCAGGTGCGCACATCGCTCAGGTCAGGTGCAGGGTCATCGCCGTTGTCACTTGCCAGATCCGTGTCAGTGTCAGACGACAAATCACCCCTTGACTCGCTATCGCTCACTTCCGCGAGCACCTCCTGGTCGCTGTCGCTGCTGCTGTCACTCAGCTGGTCCAAAAGCGCTTTAGACTGGCGCTTTTTTGATGCCATAATATATATATTTTTTTGGGCACAAATCCCAAGTATAATGTCAGAAGGGGCACTGTACTGTCAGATCTGAGGTAATCTGTGGTGATACAGTGTAATCCTCTCAGATTACAGTGTATCACCTCTTTTATTTACTTTTACTTTTCAAAACTCCCGCCCAGTTCCGCTCCCGTGCGCCGCCTCTGCTCGCAGGGAACGGAACTAGGAAGTCAGACGCCGGTCACCCGGCGATCGGAGCGAAGGACATCGCTGGATCGCCAGGACAAGATAAGTGCATTACTCGGGGAGCCAAGGGGGCTCCGCTGGCACTCTGCAATACTACCCCGAGCGTGACTCGGGGTTACCGCTCCTGATAGAAAAAATTAACCCCGAGTCACGCTCGGGATCACCGCCAGGGAGGTTAATGGGCCAATATCTCAGAGTTTCCTCATGGAGAAAAAAGAGGCATCCATAGTGAAGTACATTTAACCAGTTTTATTAAACATTCCAGAAAATATACCGTACTCACAAACATAATGAACAAACAGGCATGTAAGACACGGCTCGGTGGTTCGCTGCTCCCGCAGCGTGCGCTCCACCGGCCGGATGTGATGTGGCAGTCCGCTCAGCCAATTGCTAGACGCGTTTCACTGTCAATCACAGCGTCATCTGTGACCGTCTCCTGCAGAGACCTCTGTATGTTAGGTGAATATTGATACAATGATGGCACACTGTCCTTCTGGACACTTATCAGAGGAAACCTGGCTGCCTCCTCCACTCTGCTCAGCTAGGCAGGAAGGAGCAAAGGAGGAGGCTGCTTCTCCTGACTCCATCTCCCTCTGGCAAGCTTTTATACAGGCGCTTATTAGAGGGAGTCAGCCCGATGTCCGGATCTGTGCCTGATCAGATCAGCCGGAGATTTGAGACAATTTTTCAGTCTCTTTCACACAGGTTGCGCATATCAAGTACCTAAAGCTGTCAGAAAAATAATAGTTTATCTGACCCAGGGTCTTTTCTGCAGTAGGATCCTGCCTGCCAGCAATTTTCTTTAAATTTGACTTTGGTTGCACTTTAAGTTATAGTAAACTGAGATAGCATTGGAGCAGTGCCAGAATTTATACTGCAAATTTTCCAACCAAAAGAAGATATGCATATTTTTACATAGATGGATTGCTCTATCTCCACAGTGGCTGCCTTATAATTATTTAAATGTTCTCACAGCCTTGAAGCAGACTAGCAGAAGGGATTTTTTGAAAAATTGACATAATTTAATATATGATATGACATAAAAAAATCTATAATATGCGCTCTCTGGCAACTTCAATTCCCTATTCTTGTAAGCTCCAGCTGTGTGGACACTCACGGAGGTTATTACAGCGTCGGGGGTCCTAGTTCATCTTTTAATTCTTTTTTGCGATGTCTTGGTTGTTGTAACAGATTATCTATCATTTTTTTTTGGAACAGACAGGGCTTTCTGTGGTAGCAAATTGTGATATATATATACATATATATATATATATGTATATATATATATATATATATATATATATACATAAGCACACACGAAATTACCAAAAGTATTGTGACGCCTGCCTTTACACACACACGAACTTTAAAGCGGTTGTATACTTTAAAAAAAAAATAAAAAAGACAAACCCTGCAGGCAGGACAAAGGCATAATGAGCTAGTATGCATCACATACTAGCTCATTATGAAATACTTACAGTGCCTTGCGACAGTATTCGGCCCCCTTGAACTTTTCGACCTTTTGCCACATTTCAGGCTTCAAACATAAAGATATAAAACTGTAATTTTTTGTGAAGAATCAACAACAAGTGGGACACAATCATGAAGTGGAACGAAATTTATTGGATATTTCAAACTTTTTTAACAAATAAAAAACTGAAAAATTGGGTGTGCAAAATTATTCAGCCCCCTTAACCGGTTGCCGACTGCGCACAGTATATTTACTGCGGCAGTCAGCCCCGGCCAGGCAGAGTGACGTAGATCTACGTCACTAGCCTGTCACCGGGTTTTGAGCCAATAGCCGCCTCGGCTTGTTCACAGAGGAGTCCGGGCGTGTGACCGGCGGACCCGATGTCCGCCGGTCACACTACGATCGTTGGACCCGATGTCCGCCGGTCACACTACGATCGTCGGTAGAGCGGGAGAAAGGCGGACGGCTTATGTAAACAAGCCGCCTGTCATTCTCCCCTGTGTAAAAATGGAGATCAGACGGTTCTACTATGTAGAACCGTTGATCTCTGTTTTTACAATAGGAGACCTGTCCAACTACAGTTAGTAACACGCCTCTAGGACACACTTAACCCCTCCCTCTCCAATACAATTAACCCCTTCCCTGCCAGTGTCATTTTTACAGTAACAGTGCATATATATAGCACTAATTACTGCAGTAATGTCTCTGGTACCCCCAAAAGTGTCAAAAATGTCAGTCAAGGCTCCGATCTGTCAGCCGCAATGTCGCAGTACTGCAAAAAAAATCGCAGATCGCCGCCATTACTTGTTAAAAAAAAAAACACCAAAAATGACAAAAATCTTTCCCTTTGTTAGTAAACGCGATAACTTTTGCGCAAACCAATCAAAATACGCTTTTTGCGGTTTTTTTTACCAAACATATGTAGCATAAAACAAATTGGCCGAAAATGTTAACAAAATTTAGATTTTTACATCTTTTTTGGGGGGAATTTCATTTAAAAAAAAGTGAAAAATATTGTTATTTTTGCAAAATTGACGCTCTTTTTTTGTTTATAGCGCATGATCAAAAAATCACACAGGTGATAAAATACCACCAAGAGAAAGCTCTGTTTGTGGGAAAAAAAGGACGTGAAATTCGTTTAGGTACAGCGTCGCACGACCGCGCAATTGTCCGTTAAAGTCAAGCAGTAAAAAATCGCAAAAAACCCCCTGGTCAGGAAGGGGGTAAAATCTTCCGGGGCTTAAGTGGTTAAGTTAATACTTTGTAGCGCCACCTTTTGCTGCGATTACAGCTGTAAGTCGCTTGGGGTATGTCTCAATCAGTTTTTCACATCGAGAGACTGAAATTTTTGCCCATTCCTCCTTGCAAAACAGCTCAAGCTCAGTGAGGTTGGATGGAGAGCGTTTGTGAACAGCAGTTTTCAGTTCTTTCCACAGATTCTCGATTGGATTCAGGTCTGGACTTTGACTTGGCCATTCTAACACCTGGATATGTTTATTTGTGAACCGTTCCATTGTAGATTTTGCTTTATGTTTTGGATCATTGTCTTGTTGGAAGACAAATCTCCGTCCCAGTCTCAGGTCTTTTGCAGACTCCATCAGGTTTTCTTCCAGAATGGTCCTGTATTTGGCTCCATCCATCTTCCCATCAATTTTAACCATCTTCCCTGTCCCTGCTGAAGAAAAGCAGGCCCAAACCATGATGCTGCCACCACTATGTTTGATAGTGGGGATGGTGTGTTCAGGGTGATGAGCTGTGTTGCTTTTACGCCAAACATAACGTTTTGCATTGTTGCCAAAAAGTTTGATTTTGGTTTCATCTGACCAGAGCACCTTCTTCCACATGTTTGGTGTGTCTCCCAGGTGGCTTGTGGCAAACTTTAAACTACACTTTTTATGGATATCTTTAAGAAATGGCTTTCTTCTTGCCACTCTTCCATAAAGGCCAGATTTGTGCAGTATACGACTGATTGTTGTCCTATGGACAGAGTCTCCCACCTCAGCTGTAGATCTCTGCTGTTCATCCAGAGTGATCATGGGCCTCTTGGCTGCATCTCTGATCAGTCTTCTCCTTGTATGAGCTGAAAGTTTAGAGGGACGGCCAGGTCTTCGTAGATTTGCAGTGGTCTGATACTCCTTCCATTTCAATATTATCGCTTGCACAGTGCACCTTGGGATGTTTAAAGCTTGGGAAATCTTTTTGTATCCAAATCCAGCTTTAAACTTCTCCACAACAGTATCTCGGACCTGCCTGGTGTGTTCCTTGTTCTTCATGATGCTCTCTGCGCTTTAAACGGACCTCTGAGACTATCACAGTGCAGGTGCATTCATACGGAGACTTGATTACACACAGGTGGATTCTATTTATCATCATTAGTCATTTAGGTCAACATTGGATCATTCAGAGATCCTCACTGAACTTCTGGAGAGAGTTTACTGCACTGAAATTAAAGGGGCTGAATAATTTTGCACGCCCAATTTTTCAGTTTTTTATTTGTTAAAAAAGTTTGAAATATCCAATAAATTTTGTTCCACTTCATGATTGTGTCCCACTTGTTGTTGATTCTTCAGAAAAAAATACAGTTTTATATCTTAATGTTTGAAGCCTGAAATGTGGCAAAAGGTTGAAAAGTTCAAGGGGGCCGAATACTTTTGCAAGGCACTGTATCTTAGAACGAAGCCCCGACATGGTCGCCCAGACACCGCTCGGCGTCTCTTCCAGGTTAGGCAGCTCCAGTGCTGTGAGTGGCCAGAGCCGCGATGACGTCACTCCCGCACATGCGCGTGGGAGTTCACTTTCTGGCAAGGAGCCAGGAAGGAGCTCTGAAGGTCCGCCGGACCTTCAGAGTGAATTCGCTGCTGGTGTCAGCGGCTGCATGCAGAGCGAATATCTCCTAAACTGTGCAGGTTTAGGGGATATTAATTTTACCTGCAGGTAAGCCTTATAGGCTTACCTGTAGGTAAAAGTTAAAAAGTTAAAAAGCGGAGTATACTGCCGCTTTAATGGCATCCCAGTCTGAGCCCCGGTTCACAGTTATGCGAGTGCGGGGTTCGCATGTAATGTCGGAGCGCACTGCTCCTTCATTACATGCGATCGGCTGTGCGGTGCGAGTTTAGCCATACACTTTGTATGGCTAAATTCGCACTGCAGCCGCAGCAAACACGCACAGGACCCTTTTTGGAAGCCGCATCAGGATCGGATCGCACAGCGGTTCACACTTGTGCGAACTGGGGGTGTCGTTAAGATTACATTGACACCCCCAGCGTATCGCATAAGGCAGTGTGAACTGCCGGGGGTGCATGTGAGATGCGGGAACAGGCTGCGGATTCGCAGCCTTCCCGCATCGCATAAGTGTGAACCGGACCTTAGTCTGTAGGGTTCAATATAGATTTGGCCCACCCCTTGCAGCTATAACAGCTTCAACTCTTCTGGGAAGGCTGTCCACAAGGTTTAGAAGTGTGTCTATGAGAATGTTTGACCATTCTTCCAGAAGCGCATTTGTGAGGTCAGGCACTGATGTTGGATGAGAAGGCCTGGCCCGCAGTCTGCACTCTAATTAATCCCAAAGGTGTTCTATCGGGTTGAGGTCAAGACTCTATGCAGGCCAGTCAAGTTCCTCCACCCCAAGCTCGCTCATCCATGTCTTTATGGACCTTGCTTTGTGCAATGGTGCGCAGTCATGTTGGAACAGGAAGGGGCCATCCCCAAACTGTTCCCACAAAGTTGGAAGCATGAAATTGTCCAAAATGTCTTGGTATGCTGACGCCTTAAGAGTTCCCTTTACTGAAACTAAGGGACCAAGCCCAACCCCTGAAAAACAACCCCACACCATAATCCCCCTTTTCCACCAAATGATTTGGACCACTGCACAAAGTAAGGTCCATAAAGACATGGATGAGCGAGTTTGGGGTGGAGGAACCTGACTGGCCTGCACAGAGTCCTGACCTCAACCCAATAGAACACTTTTGGGATGCATTAATGCGCAGACTGTGAGCCAGGCCTTCTCAGTGCCTGAGCTCAGAAATGCACTTCTGGAAGAACGGTCAAACATTCCCATAGACACACTCCTAAACCTTGTGGACAGCCTTCCCAGAAGAGTTGAAGCTGTAATAGCTGTAAAGAGTGGGCCAACTCAATATTGAACCCTACGGACTAAGACTGGGATGCCATTAAAGTTCATGTGTGTGTAAAGGCAGGCGTCCCAATACTTGGGTAATATAGTGTATATTATTTATTTTTTTAATTAGGAATATAAACTTTAATAAAAAAAAAAAAATAATTTACCTTTAATGTTTCCCAGAGTAACATTTACATAACTTGCACATCCTCATATGTTTACAGTAAAAAAAAAAAAATCAAATAAAGACTGAAGATTAAAATGGTATCACATCGCTGCACCTTTCCTGTAATGGAATGTAACAGTGAAAGCTCAAAGTGAAAACATGCTTTTACCTTTAGGAGAGCGTTATTCCACTTTCTACGATACATACACCGTAGGAAAGAAAAAAATTTTGGTGGATTGTGAGTGCCGGTTCACACTTCTGCGAGTGCCGGGTTCGCATGTAATATCGGAACGCACTGCTCCGACATTACAAGCGATCGGCTGTGCGGTGCGAGTTTAGCCATACAGTTTGTATGGCTAAATTCGCATCGCACCCGCAGCAAACACGCACAGGAGGCATTTTTGCAGCCGCATCAGGATCGGATCGCACAGCGGTTCACACTTGTGCGATCCGATCCTGTGCGAACTGCACGATCGCACTGCGATATGCGATCAAACTGGGGGTGTCGTTAAGATTACATTGACACCCCCAGCGTATCGCATATGGCAGTGTGAACTGCCGGGGGTGCGTGTGCGATGCGGGAACAGGCTGCGAATTCGCAGCCTTCCCGCATTGCATAAGTGTGAACCGGTAACATTGAGATAAGATTAAGTCTGATTGATCATATATAATGCATTCATTCATTTATTTTATTATTTTACACTTTTTCAAAACATTTTTATTTTGTGGTGGGGGGCAGCACTGGGGGCTCAAGTAGTTAAAGCAGACCTTGGGCAAAAATGGCGAGGTCAAATTTTTACTAAGGATATATCCAAAAACCCTGTCCTGTTTTCATTAACCACTTGCCGACTGCCCGGCGCAGATATATTGCGGCAGGCTGGCTCAGCTGCGCGAATCGCCGTACCAGTACAGCGGTTCGCGGGAGCGCTCTTGGGGGTATGCGCCCGCCCCCACTAGAAGATGCCGATCCATGGGGCCGGCGGCTGCGATTGACGCCGGGCACCCGCGATCGCTCCCCGCTGAGAGAGAAGAACGGTCAGCTGTTGTAAACACAGCTGACTTTTCTTCTCTCTGAAATGAACACAATGCGCCTGTGATCCTTCTATATAGGATCACAGGTCTCTGTGTTCATTTCTCAAGTCCCTCCCCCCCACAGTTAGAAAACACTCCCCCTTGGCTCACACTTAACACTTTGAACGCCCATGGGTTAACCCCTTCTCGGCCAATGTCATTATTACAGTAACTGCATATTTTTAGCACTGATTACTGTAGTAATGTCACTGGTCCCCCCAAAAGTGTCAAAAATGTCAGTTAGGGGTCCGATCTGTCCGACGCAATGTCGCAGTCCCGCAAAAAAAAAAAAAAAATCGCAGATCACCGCTATTACTAGTAAATTATAAATAAATAAAAATGACATAAATCTTTCCCCTAATTTGTAGATGCGATATCTTTTGCACAAACCAATCAAAATACGCTTATTGGGATTTTTTTTTTTTTTACCGAAAATATGTAGCAGAAAACAAATTGGCCTAAAATGATAAAAAATTAGATTTTTAAATTTTTTTTAGTAGCACTTTCAGGTTTGACATTTTATATATCTATATACTCGTTGTGACCTCATCTTTTATATTTTACCGAAGAATTGGTTAATATATTTCATTGTGTGCCATAAAATTAATTTTGCTATTCATTTTTTTTTTTTGGGAATGTTATATACATATATATATATAGCAGAATGTGAAAAAAATATATATATATGTATGTATGTATGTATGTATATATATATATATATATATATATATATTTATTTTTTTTTTATTTTTTTTTCAGAATTGTCACTCTTTTTTTGTTTATAGCGCAATAAATAAAAATCACAGAGGTGTTCAAATACCACCAAAAGAAAGCTCTATTTATGGGGAAAAAAGGACATCAATTTTATTTGGGTACAGCACGACTGCGCAATTGTCCGTTAAAGTATTGGAGTGCCGAATCGCAAAAAAATGGCCTGGTCATTAGGGGGCAAATCGTTTCGGTCCAGAAGTGGTTAATGATGTCACCTGCGCATGCGCTTCCTTTCTCTTGATTCACGGCAGGCTCTGTGTGCCATCCATCCATTGATTGGATGCCGTGAATGGGATTTCCTCTCCCTGAGGCTCATCCATTTAAGCTGGCGAGACTGCCCTGTTTTCTTGCTTCCTAGTACTCCCCATGTGACCGTGTGACGTCACATGGGGAGTAAACCTTGGCAATCATACCGCAGCGATTAGCTGCAGCAGGAATGACAGGCACACATACCCAAAACAGCTATGGACGATTATGTAGCTCAGCAAACAGATCGGCTTTGAGCAGCGGTTGCCGTAGTAACGTTGGATGGAAACCGAGGCTTGGCTTTTACAAATTTGCGCATGCGCAAGATTGCGGCGAAGGGATTCAGAAAACAATACTGAAGATGGCGATGACTTATCCTGGAAGACAACATTTTTCAAAGTTGAAAAAGAAGTAAGTAATAGGCCATTGTGGCTGGATTAGACTATGTGATGCTTGCTAACAAGTGATTTGAACAAAATAGATGAACATCCCGCCGAGCACCCTGCAAATTCAGGTGTTCGCCGAACATGCAAACAGGCGATGTCCGGGCCGATCTTCTGCTTGGTCTGGACTGCTCTCCCAACTCTAGTTTCTATGTAGAACTGCAGCAGATTTTGCACTCTCCAGTTTTAGTAAATCACCTCCATTGGCTATTACCAGAGTTTAAGAGTAGCAGAGTTTAGAGGCAGTGAAAGCTCCTCTCCTGAACGCAGAAAAAACACGTTTAGAAGAGGAGCATTTGGGCATAAAAAACACCAAGCACGCCTAAACACGCGTAAATGCTAGGCACGTTTAGCACTACAGCATTTATTCATTTCAATGGCCAGAATCAATTCAAATTCTTGCCAATTAAATACACTGCCTTGCCAAAAAAAAAGTCGCCACCAAAAAAAAGGTCACACACTCTAATATTTTGTTGGCTTTGATTACGGCACTCATTCACCGTTGCATTGTTTCGATAAGCTTCTGTGATGTCACAAGATTTATTTCTGTCCAGTGTTGCATTAATTTTTCACCAAGATCTTGTATTGATGATGGGAGAGTCGGACTGTGCAAAGCCTTCTCCAGCACATCTCAAAGATTCTCAATGGGGTGAAGTTCTGGACTCTGTGGTGGCCAATCCATGTGTGAAAATGATGTCTCATGCTCCCTGAATCACTCTTTTACAATCTGAGCCCGATGAATCCTGGCATTGTCATCAGGGAAGAAAAAATCCATTGATAGAATAACCTGGTCATTCAGTATATTCAGGTAGTCAGCTGACCTCATTCTATGGGCACATGCAATAACTATCCAATAGGATAGTTATTGCATGCTTAGTTTAGTTAGTTGCTTAGTTAATTCCAGGTGACGACTTTTTTATTTGGCCAGGCAGTGTAAATAAACTCCTGTAGTGCCCTCCTAGGTAGGTGCTAATGAGAAAGTGCAGTTTGAGCTCTGTCTGCTTACCAGAAGAGCTGCAGGTAAATCTATATTGTTCTCTGCCTACCAGAGAGCAGAATCTGTTAGTGAGGTCTGCTCAGTGTGCTCAGTATGCAATTCATTCAGTCTAGAGAGTGTTTCACGCTGGTCCAATAGAAAGGCACATTGGACAGTGGGAGGAAACCTGACGAATGGGTGCATAGGCTTTTGATACAGTCCTGGTGATTGGCAGAGGGCAGGATGCCTCGGTGCATGTTGGGATACTGTATAAAAGCTAGGAGCACATGTGCTCAAGGTCTTTCGATAGGGAGCGGAGTCCCGGAGGGAGGGGGTGGATGCCTCCTCCTCTCCAGAGGTGCCATGAGGTCGTCCTGAGGACCAGAAGAGTAGCAGAGTGGAGCGGAACCCTAGGAGCACATGTGCTCAAGGTCTTTCATTAGGGAGCGGAGTCCCGGAGGGAGGGGGTGGCTGCCTCCTCCTCTCCAGAGGTGCCATGAGGTCGTTCTGAGGGCTAGAAGAGTAGCAGAGTGGAGCTGAACCCAGAGGTCCAGGGAAGCTGGCTGAGAGAGGAGATACTGGAGGATCTGTCTCTGCAGTACAGTGAGTACAGAAACTTGTGTCAAGGGGCCTGACCTGAGGGGGGGGCACCCCTGCTCCTAGAATAGTCAGTGGATGGGTGCCAGCTGAGAGGGGATTCTAGTGAGAGTGTCCTGATAATAAGATATCAATCACCAAGTTGTCTTGTCAGAGAGTAAAGAGAGCAAGAGACTTAAACCCATCTACACTTGTGGCAGTAATATTAGCAGCCTGGCTTTTCCTGATCACTAAAGACGTTCTGAAGGTAGAAGTCCTCATTTATGTGAATAGTTCAGTTGGAGTATCCCACTATTCCCTTCTCCTATCCCAATTACAAAATAAACAACAAAAAACCACCACCCCTAGAATGTTTATATCTGTGAAGAGCCAACAGGAGCAAGGAGGGATTCAGGAACTTTATCTGATTATAACCATGCGTTGGTAACCAGGGGAGCCCATGGAGTCAATATCCAGCAGTCCCTGCAGGGGCAGTGCTACACCCCAAAACACCAAATGCTGCTAAACTCTTCTAAACTTGCCTAAACTGGTGAGTTTTTAACGCTTCTCCTGTGACAGGAGAAAGAGTGTTTACAATAAACCAGTGTGTATAAAGCCCTAAAGCAGGGGTAGGCAACCTTAGAGAGATGGAGATACACTTGAACAACAGTGATGAAGTCAAGGATCACCGGGCACAGTGTCCTCTTGTTAGGGCTGGTTCACACCAGAACGCAGTGCCAGAAAGGCATGTTCTATGTGTGTTTCCCGCATCGTTTTCAAAACACACTGCCTTTGTGATCTACTGCAGGTGATAATACGTTGTTATCCCCAAACGTAGATCGCAGTCTGTTTGTTGACACAAGATCGCATGGTACTGCAGTATCATGCAATTTGGCACAGTGCATTTTTGAAAGTAGTACATGCACTACTTTTTGGGCAGTCTTCTGCGATCTGCAGCCATGGCCGAATTTACATCTCAAGAGCCTATAGGCAGAGAATTCTGAAGCCCCCCCCCCCCCAAAAAAAAAAATAGTCCACAAGACTGACCTTTTTATGGATAAAATATTTTTACTCTGAACAAAAAAAAAAAAAGTATTACAAGAGAGTGCGTCATGCAGAGAATGCAGGGTTCACCAGTGCACTACACTCAGAATGCAGGGTTCAGGAGTGTGTTGTGCTCAGAATGCCGGGTTAGGGAGTGCGTTGCGTTTATAATGCAGGGTTCAAGAGTGCATTGCACTCAGAATGCAGAGTTCAGGAGTGCGTTACGCTCAGAATGCAGAGTTTACAAGTGCATTGCGCTTAGAATGCAGGGTTCAGGAGTGTGTGGTGCTCAAAATAGAGGTCACAAGTGCGTTGCGCTCAGAATGCAGGGTTCTGGAAAGCGTTGCGCTCAGATGGCAGGGTTAAGGAGTGTGTTGCGCTCAGAATGCAGGGTTTAATAGTGCGTTGCGCCCAGAATGCAGGGTTCAGGAGTGCTTTTGTGCTCAGAATGCAGAGTTCAGGAGTGCGTTGCGCTCAGAATGCAGGCTTCAGGACTGTGTTGCGCTCAGAGTGCAGGCTTCAGGAGTGCATTGTGCTCAGAATGCAGGCCTCAGGAGTGCATTGTGCTCAGAATGCAGAGTTTAGGAGTGCGTTGCGCTCAGAATGCAGGCTTCAGGACTGCTTTGCGCTCAGAGTGCAGGCTTCAGGAGTGCATTGTGCTCAGAATGCAGGCTTCAGGAGTGCATTGTGCTCAGAATGCAGAGTTTAGCAGTGGATTGTGCTCAGACTGCAGGGTTCAGGAGTGCATTGCACTCAGACTGCAGGGTTCAGGAGTGCATTGCACTCAGAATGCAGGGTTTGGCAGCAGGGGGGTGATGTGATGGGCGGTAGAGGACACTACTATGGAGGTGGACCTGCCCATAGCAGTGTCCTCTGCCCCCTTCACATTGACTCCCCCCTTACACACACTGTAGTGTCTTCTGCCCCCAGAGCAGCGGTCTCCTACTTGTGCACACAGTGGAGAGCAGGAGGCAGCACAGTTCTGGACAGAGAGCGGGAACGGGAGCTGGCAGAGTGACTTTTCATATTAACAATCTGGTGATTGGTTGCTTAGGACTGCCCTGTGTCCTAACAACCAATCACCTGCGGGTTAACTTAAAAAGGTAATTTGGCCAGCTTCTCCTCCCACCCTCTGTCCTGAGCTGTGCTGCCTCCTGCTCTCCACTGTTCACTGATGACAGCGACGGAGGAGGCTGGGGGAAGGAGGGAGAGAGAGAACCGGCATTTAGAAAGTGCGGCAGAAGAGGAGCGACACATAGAGAGAAGGACCGACACCTAGAAGGTGTCAGTGGCGCAAGGACCTGTTTGCGGTCTACCTGTCACCTGCTCATGGTCGACAGGTAGACTGTGATCGAGGGGTTGCCGACCCCCACCTTAGAGTAATATGTTTAGATATAATTAGATAGAATAGATATGTTTGCCCCGAACATGTTTGAACTCACTGTTGACTGTCTCACTATCTACACATGACATTTAGTGCAGACGTTTTTCTATATAAAATTGGGCTAACATTACTGTTTTGATATTTGTTAATTAAAAAAAAGTGTATTTTTTTTTTTTTTTTAATTGCGTTTGTAAGAGCAAATACAGTGTGACAAAGTATTGCAACAATCTCCATTTTATTCTCTAGGGTCTCTGCTAAAAAAAAGAATATATAATGTTTGGGGGTTCTAAGTAATTTTCTAGCAAAAACTACAGATTTTAACTTGTAAACCACAAATGTCAGAAATAGGCTTGGTGCTTAGGTGGTTAAATGTAACCATATTGCTACTCTTCTCTTTTATACTCTGTAGCTCCTGCTTGATTTTGCTTCGAATCCCGTGTGCGCCATTTGTGGATGGACATTTTATGGTTACACAACCTATCATATTGCTAAAGGCTTTTTATACGGACTATAAACGGAAGGATTTATGAATAATTGGTTGTGGAATGAATCATCTGAGTTTCCATGATTTCTTATGGGGAAATTTGTTTTGATATAAGAGTGCTTTGGATTACAAGCATGTTTCCAGGATGAATTATGCTCGCAATCCAAGGTATTACTGTATTAGAATTTCCATTTTAATACAAATGTCCTTGTTGATACTGAGTATAGTTTCCTGGGTTTATCAAAGTAAAAAAAAATGTGAGTAAAGGAATACCAATAATAACATACACGTGTCTTCAATTATCAACCTTTGAATCTTCATAATTCATTTTTTAATTGAACGTTGGCTTTTAGATAGAAACTGCTAAACCTCTGGGTATGGAAACCTATGCTCCATCACACCACGCTGATGTCTTATAGTCTATGTCCTATTGTACAGTAAGATGCTATTAAGTAAACCTGTAATTGTTTACCATCTACTGACATTTACGTTTCATTGAATTCTCAGTTTGCGATTAGAGCAGCGGGTATACAAAGGAAAAAAATGAAGGTTTTAATGTCAACATGCCTGAATGGATGCTATAGCACTGATTGGGGTGTCTCGCAGAGGGAAGGCTGAGAAAACAATTGAAGGTTATCTCTGGATTTACAGTCAACTATTTATGAACACATGAATGATCATTTCCACCATGTAAAACAATAAAGGAGGCGGCTAGAGGACATGAATATTTGCTTTGCATACCATATCCCTGAATTTCATCACATAGAAAGATGAAAATAAACAGAAGGGATATTTGGGGTATGCATTTATACAAATAGGCATAATTGAAAAATGTGCAAATCATTTTTATTTTTTCGCCTTATATTAAAATAGAGGTCTTAAAGTGAAATAAAACTCTTGCAATCAACATTAATTATGCTTTGCCACTTTACCTCCAAGAAGTTTTACCCTCCTTCATGACCAGGCCTATTTTATACTGCGTTACTTAAACTCACAATTGCACGGTCATGCAATGCTGTACCCAAATAAAATTTTAGTCATTTTATTGGCTTGTAGACAACTTCTCAAACACTGGATTGCTACATCTACCCCTACTATCTTGGAACTTAACCTCCCTGGCGGTATGATTCTTTTGGATTTTAGGTGCTGAAAGCGGTACCATTATTTTGCATGTAATTCTTGTGAATGAGCAGCCCAAACCAACTGTATACATTTATTATATATATATATATATATATATATATATATATATGTATTATTATATATTAACATATATGTATTATTATTATATTATTACGTGTGTGTATATATATATATATATATATATATATATATATATATATATATATATGTGTATATATATATATATATGTGCCATTCCTCCTTGCAGATCCTCTCCAGTTCTGTCAGGTTGGATGGTAAACGTTGGTGGACAGCCATTTTTAGGTCTCTCCAGAGATGTTCAATTGGGTTTAAGTCAGGGCTCTGGCTGGGCCATTCAAGAACAGTCACGGAGTTTTTGTGAAGCCACTCCTTCGTTATTTTAGCTGTGTGCTTAGGGTCATTGTCTTGTTGGAAGGTAAACCTTCGGCCCAGACTGAGGTCCAGAGCACTCTGGAGAAGGTTTTTGTCCAGGATATCCCTGTACTTGGCCGCATTCATCTTTCCCTCGATTGCAACCAGTCGTCCTGTCCCTGCAGCTGAAAAACATCCCCACAGCATGATGCTGCCACCACCATGCTTCACTGTTGGGACTGTATTGGACAGGTGATGAGCAGTGCCTGGTTTTCTCCACACATACCGCTTAGAATTAAGGCCAAAAAGTTCTATTTTAGTCTCATCAGACCAGAGAATCTTATTCCTCACCATCTTGGAGTCCTTCAGGTGTTTTTTAGCAAACTCCATGCAGGCTTATATGTTTATGTGTTTTTCTGTCAGTATGGGGTGCTATGTGTATATATACCTATATACACATAGCACCCCATACTGACAGAAAAACACAGAATTGTTGACATTGTTGCAGATTTATTAAAAAAGAAAAACTGAAATATCACATGGTCCTAAGTATTCAGACCCTTTGCTGTGACACTCATATATTTAACTCAGGTGCTTTCCATTTCTTCTGATCATCCTTGAGATGGTTCTACACCTTCATTTGAGTCCAGCTGTGTTTGATTATACTGATTGGACTTGATTAGGAAAGCCACACACCTGTCTATATAAGACCTTCCAGATCACAATGCATGTCAGAGCAAATGAGAATCATGAGGTCAAAGGAACTGCCTGAAGAGCTCAGAGACAGAATTGTGGCAAGGCACAGATCTGGCCAAGGTTACAAAAAGATTTCTGCTGCACTTAAGGTTCCTAAGAGCACAGTGGCCTCCATAATCCTCAAATGGAAGACATTTGGGACGACCAGAACCCTTCCTAGAGCTGACCGTCCGGCCAAACAGAGCTATCGGGGGAGAAGAGCCTTGGTGAGAGAGGTAAAGAAGAACCCAAAGATCACTGTGACTGAGCTCCAGAGATGCAGTCAGGAGATGGGAGAAAGTTGTAGAAAGTCAACCATCACTGCAGCCCTCCACCAGTCAGGGCTTTATGGCAGAGTGGCCCGACGGAAGCCTCTCCTCAGTGTAAGACACATATAAGCCCGCATGGAGTTTGCTAAAAAACACCTGAAGGACTCCAAGATGGTGAGGAATAAGATTCTCTGGTCTGATGAGACCAAAATAGAACTTTTTGGCCTTAATTCTAAGCGGTATGTGTGGAGAAAACCAGGCACTGCTCATCACCTGTCCAATACAGTCCCAACAGTGAAGCATGGTGGTGGCAGCATCATGCTGTGGGGATGTTTTTCAGCTGCAGGGACAGGACGACTGGTTGCAATCGAGGGAAAGATGAATGCGGCCAAGTACAGGGATATCCTGGACAAAAACCTTCTCCAGAGTGCTCTGGACCTCAGACTGGGCCGAAGGTTTACCTTCCAACAAGACAATGACCCTAAGCACACAGCTAAAATAACGAAGGAGTGGCTTCACAACAACTCCGTGACTGTTCTTGAATGGCCCAGCCAGAGCCCTGACTTAAACCCAATTGAACATCTCTGGAGAGACCTAAAAATGGCTGTCCACCAACGTTTACCATCCAACCTGACAGAACTGGAGAGGATCTGCAAGGAGGAATGGCAGAGGATCCCCAAATCCAGGTGTGAAAGACTTGTTGCATCTTTCCCAAAAAGACTCCTGGCTGTATTAGATCAAAAGGGGGCTTCTACTAAATACTGAGCAAAGGGTCTGAATACTTAGGACCATGTGATATTTCAGTTTTTCTTTTTTAATAAATCTGCAACAATGTCAACAATTCTGTGTTTTTCTGTCAGTATGGGGTGCTATGTGTACATTCATGAGGAAAAAGAATGAACTTAAATGATTTTAGCAAATGGCTGCAATATAACAAAGAGTGAAAAATTTAAGGGGGTCTGAATACTTTACGTACCCACTGTATATATATATATATATATACGCATATATGTATATATATATATATATATATATATATATATATATATACGTATATATGTATATATATATATATATATATATATAAAGTACAGTAAAACTGCAGGAAAGGGCACTGGGGGGCAATGTAATGTGATTTTATTTTATTTTGAATGGTATCAGTGTGTTTGGTGTGTTTTACATTTGAATTTGCAGGCCGTTTCCACCCCCCTGCGAACGTCACGTCACAGGAGACGGAAGCCGGGGGGCTCGCAGACGTTCGGGAGGAAGCTCCGCAGCCGCATACCGCCCGCATTCTTCGCTGGATCCCGGAGAAAAGGTAAGTAAAACCTCTACCAGGATCCAGTGATCTTCCTAGCTATACCCCGAGTGTGGCTCGGGGTTACCGCTTTTGGCTCTAAAATCTAACCCCCGAGTCACGCTCGGGAATACCGCTAGGAAGGTTAAGAATGACTTGAAAAACCTTCTCTTCAGGGAGAGTCTGGACTTCTCACTGCAACCTGATCGTTCTTCAAATCATCTTGAGCCTAGATGGCGCTCCTTCATGGCTAATGGTCGCACCCCCTCTGAGAAAGGGGAGTTACAAAAGCCACTGCATCTTTTCCAGAGATCCCCAACCTTAGCCTCACCAGACCTTTTATGGCCATTAGGCTATTCTATTATCTTTCCCCCACTACTCCCCCCCCCCCCCGGTTTCGTTCTGGTTATCTAGAACAGGGATTCCCAAACTACGGCCCTCCAGTTGTTCAGGAACTACAATTCCCATCATGAATAGTCATGGATGTGAATGTTAGAGTTTTGCAATGCCTCATGGGATGTGTAGTTTTGCCACAGCTACAGGGCCGTAGTTTGGGAATCCCTGATCTAGAATATAGCATCATAGTCCTGTTTTTAAGGAACCTTTTCAGTTTTATGGTGTTACAATATCTGTTATTTTGCATAGCTACCCTCAGAATGTCTAACTGCCGTCACTTGTTTAGTTAGTATAACACTTCTGTATCTTTTCTTCTTGTTAGACGTTAGATTTCATTGTCTGTAATATAGTTTTTGTTATATTTGAAAAAATCCAATAAAAATTATTTGAAAAAAAAAAAAAAAAATTATGTAATTTTAATCCCACAAATAGAGGCCAATCACAACGCTCCTGTACCACATGGTAGCTCTAGCCAGTCACAGCAATCACAATAGTAAACAATGAGTAATGAATGAAAGCTATTCATGACAGGTAAAATGATTGCTTGTACAGTGATCACCACTGTACAAGCAATCATATAGTAAAAAAAAATACAGATCACCTTCCCAGAGTAGTACACTACACTACTTTGGTGACAGTATGCAAACATTTTTTAAAAATTATTCAGTATATTCAATGTTCCTAATCACTGCCACCCACTCACATTGTCCCTAATCACTACTGTGCCAGTCGTAGTGTCCCTGATTACCGCCATACTAGTCAAATTGTCCCTAATCACCACCACACCTGTTACAGTAGTCCTAATCATTGCTGATCATTGCCACTGCACTTACAGTGCCCCTGATCACAGCACACCAGTTACAGTGCCCCTGATCACTGCCACACCAGTCATATTGTCCCTGATCACTGCCACTGCAGTCATTATGTCCCCATAAGGACTTGTTCACATGTGCAATGCTCCCTAAAGAGTCATCCATGTTAGGATCGCTCTTCAGAGAGAATTTCACAGGCAGTGGAGAGTCATTGTATCGCCTCCTCACCACCTGCTTGAACCCCTTGGGCCCCTGCACAAGCAATATAATTCACTTGAATAAATCATAATTGGCGGGCGTACAGGGGGTATCATTTCTTCCACATTTGAATCGCAGCCATGACCAGTTTATACCCCCAGCCACTGCCTCTGCAGCTAAAGTAGGTAGCGGTTGAGGGGTGATAAATAACCACAAGGTGTTACCCCCCCTCCATCTCACATGTGAATAAGCCATAAATAGTACAGCCAGTCATAATTCTCCAATCATCACTACACCAATCACAGTGTCTACAGACCAGTGTAGCTAGAATCAGTGTTCCAAATGTGTCTATTGACCATGTTTCTGCCTGTTGCCTGAACTGACCCAACTGCAGTTTTACCTATCTATGTTCCTGCAAGACTCCGGTCCCAGCCATCCCTTGTGGACAACTGCACACCTAGAACTACAGGAATGCCTTTGTCCTTCCTTTCCTTAGCTTCCTGTACTTCCTGGCCAGTGAACATGGTGTTCCAGGGGGCAGCAACGTAGCAGTAGGCTAGCCTTGCTTGGTTTATAGGAACTGGAACTGCTATTGGTGACCCTACACAAAGCTTTATTCCCTGACCACTCTTACAGTGGCGACCATTAGAGTACATTGCTTTTGATACACTTGGTTAAATTGTGTGATACACACGATACAATGTCTGGTGGTACTGAAAAAGTCTCACACATGTGATATTGCCATGTGCAGAAGGACTAGCAAGATATATTTTGGGTTATATGCCCATGCTGTATGTGAGAAATATCTTATTAAATTGACAACCTTGTTATAAAAAATGTTCAATTCCGCATTTTCCAGAAACTTGTGTCAAAAAAAATTAAGTCTTCAAAAGACTCATTATGCTTCTTAGAAAATGCCTTGGGGTGCTTGCTTTGCAAAATGTGGTAATTTTTTGGGTGTTTTGGGGTGCTCCAGGACCTCCAAAAATGTAATAGGCAGTCAGGAAATTAGATGCGTAACTTATGCCGCTATAAAGCCTGAAGGTGGTCCTTGGATTATGGGCCTACTTGTCTGGCTAGGCTGTGAAAAAGTTTTAAGCATGTGGTATTCCCATACTCGGGGAGGAGTATCAGAATGTGTTTTTGGGGTGTAATTCTGAGTATGCCTATGATGTGTGTTAGAAATGGCTTTTTAATTGATAACTTTGTTTAAAAAATAAATTTTTCATTTTGTTTCCTGTATTTGCCCAAAAAGTGTGGCATGGTTGATTTTGTGGGCGTTTCTACTGTCCTGGTGCTCCAGGGCCTCCACAATTGTGATTGGTAGTCAGAAAGTTAGATGTGTAATTTATGTGTCATTTATGCTCCTTGAAAGCCTAGAGGTGCTCCTTGGATGTTGGGTCCCTCTATGCATCTAGGCTGTGAAAAAGTCTCACACATGTGGTATCCCCATACTCGGGAGGCATAGCAGGATGGGTTTTGGGATGTAATTATAGGTATGCCTATGCTGTGTGTGAGATATACTTTGATAAAATGACAAAAATGACAAATGTAAAAAAAAAATGTATTTGTTTATTTTCCAAAAAATTGTGGCAAAAAATTACACACTATGCTTTTTACTAAAAAATTGGAACTGTATACTTTCCAAAAAGGGCTCACTTTGGGGTTGTATTTGTTTCCAAAGTTTTATTACAGAAAAAGAAAAATGTGGGTTTTTTTTTTTCAAAATGTTCAGTATTTTTTTTTTTTTTTATTTATATAGCAAAAAATTAAAAAACCCAGTGGTGATTTAATACCACCAAGATTTAGGTACAGTGTTGCATGAGTAATTGTCATTTAAATTGTGACAGCCCTGAAAATGTAAAAATGGCCTGAGGTGGAATGGGGTGAAGGTGAACAGTATTAACCTTCCTAGCGGTATTCCCGAGCGTGACACACTCGTGGGTACCGCTAGGAAGATCGCTGGATCCTGGTAGAGGTTTTACTTACTTTTTCTCCGGGATCCAGCGAAGCATGCGGGCGGTATGCGGCGGCGGAGCTTCCTCCCGATCGTCTGCGAGCCCCGGCTTCCGTCTCCGGCGACGTGACGTTGGCAGGGGGGTGGAACCGGCGGCAAATTCAAATGTAAAACACAAAAAACACACTGATACCATTCAAAATAAAATCACATTACATTGCCCCCCAGTGCCCTTTCCTGCAGTTTTACTGTACTTTTTATATATATATATATATATATATATATATATACATATACATATATATATATATATATATATATATACACTAATATACGTATATATATATATATATATATATATATATATATATATATATATATATATATATATATATATATATATATATATATATATATATATACATACATGTATATATATATATATATATATATATATATATATATATATATACGTAATTCTTGTGAATGAGCAGCCCAAACCAACTGTATACATTATATATATATATATATATATATATATATATATATATATATATATATATATATATATATATATATAATATATGTATACATACATATATATATATATATATATTAAATGTATACAGTTGCTTTGGGCTGCTCATTCACAAGAATTACATGCAAAATAATGGTACCGCTTTCAACACCTAAAATCCAAAAGAATCATACCGCCAGGGAGATTAAGGTTATTAATGCTCATCAACAAGGAACTTTTTCAACAGTAATTTAATTTGAACTTAAAGGCCACAGAATACCCGAGGAACACTTTCCTTTGAGGAAGCATCTATATTACTGGTTCACGTTAAGATTCCCAAAGACCTTGCAGTTTGTCTGGCTGAAATCTTGCAGAACTTTGGCATCCAATAGGAGATGCTGATCTCCCCAGGACTAATTAGTCCTCAATGGTTTACTGAAGTGAAGAAGTGGCACAGTGCCACCTTCTGGTAGCCGGGAAAACTGCAGTCCAACACCTGCCTGCATACCCCCTTCCAGGAATGAGGTGCTAGAAATGAAGAGTGAATCCAGCAATTGAAAAAATTGAAAGTCTGTTGGGACCACTGCGTCTACTGCCCCCAGGAAGAGAAATGTTTGTAATATGAACAATACTGATGTAATGGATCATGTATATTGTGAATTGAATTCTCTCAAAATGAACATTTAGGAGCTCTATTTTAGAATGAGGAGAGTAAAATAAAAATAAATTGCACATTTTAAATTCTATGTCTATTTGTATATGAGCATTCCACAAATATCCCTTCTGTTAATTTTCATTTTTCAACATTTCCTACCATTCATTAGCCATTCTCCATCTGGCTAGTTTTTGCAGATGTCTTATTATTCAAGCGTTTCAGTTCTGTTTTTGTTAATCAATTCCAGCTGTTTTTGTGGTCTGGAATGAAGATTCACTACATTTAAAGCAGAACTCTAATTTCCTTCCCTGAAGCCCCACTTGGATCCATAATTGTTTTTAAAACACCTTATAAATTATGTTTAGCCTACAATCTTCTTTTATCCTTGAGTGGGTATGCTACTCCTACAGAAAAATGTTCAGGCGATACACTTTCCATGCTCTTACTAGCAGCAAAACACCAGAAGCAGGATCACTAATTGGGCAAATAAAACGGTAACGTTATTCTATCTAGAGTTTCACTCCCTCCATGGCTGAACCATTTCTCATGACCCTCTTAGGTAGGTGCTAGAAGAGAGTATAGTTGTTGGTTCTGTCTGCTTACCAGAGAGATTACCAGGTAAATTTAGATTGTTCTCTGCCTACCAGAGAGCAGGATCTATTGATAGGGTCTGCTCATGGTGCTCAGATGCAGCTCAGCTTGTCTGAAATGTTTCACACTGGTCCAATAGGGAGGCATATTGGACAGGGGTAGGAAACCTGACAAGTGAGGGCACAAGCCCTGTTACAGCCTTGGTGATTGTCAGAGTGCATGCTGGGTGAATATAAATACCAATGCACATGTCCTCGGGGTCTTTGGCTGGAGAGCGGGGTCCCCGGAGGGAGGGGGCAGCTGCTCCTCCTTTGTAGAATCTGCCTTTGGTAGCCAGGTAGTCAACCTGAGGGCCTGAAAGTCAGAGAGGAGCTGAACCCAGATGTCCTTCAGGGCTGGCTGGAATGGAAACACTGGAGAGGATCTGATTCTGCAGTGCAGTGAGTACAGATCTGTGTCTGAGGGCCTGTCATGTGAGGGCCATCCCTTCAGTGGAAGAGTCAGTGGACCAGTGTCCATCCATAAGATGCTGGAGAGTGTCCTGAAGATAAAGTAGTTGCATCAAGTCTGCTGGTAGAGAAAGCAAGAGGACCAAATTCTTCCATACAAGTGGCAGACCTAATCTCGGAGGTAGGAGTCCAGGACAACCTGGGCTCTAGCGATCACAGGATGATCACATTTAGCGTAAATAACATTATGATAAGGCAAGAGGGGAACATAAGAACCATAAACTTCAGAAGGGCAAACTTTCCCAAATTGTGCTCAATGATGGAAAGGGTAAACTGGGACCAAACCCTAGGATCACTGACCACAGAGGAAAAATGGGAATGCTTTAGGAACATATTAAAAAAATGTATCTCTCAGTGCATTCCTATGGGAAATAAATTTAGAAGAGACAAAGCCAAATCTGGCTGGCTAAACCGTAATGTTAAAAAACGTATTAGGGGTAAAAAAATGGCCTTCAAGAAATATAAATCAGAGGGCACAGTATCGGCTTTCGAGCAATACAAGGAGGCAAATAAGAAAAGTAAATACAAAATCAAAATGGCTAAAATCAACTTTGAGAGACAAATAGCGGAGGATAGAAAAAGAAGTCAAAGAAATTCTTTAAATATATCAACAGCAAAAAAACTAAGGCAGAGCATATTGCACACATAATTAACGATGATGGGAGGATGGTTACAGAGGACACTGAAAAAGCAACCGTGCTGAACGCTTTTTTCTCCTCAGTCTTTACACAGGAAAAGAGGGGTACACTGACCATGACTGTTTGGTTACTAGTTATACACAGGACTTGCCGATATGACTAACAGAGGGTGAAATCAGGGAAAGGCTGGATAAAATTAACACAAATAAATCACCAGGCCCGGATGGCGTACATCCGAGAGTACTCAAAGAACTTAGTAAGATTATATCTAGACCACTGTTCCTGATCTTTGCTGACAGTATTATGACAGGAAATGCACCAGGGGATTGGAAGAAAGCTAACGTGATACCGATATTCAAAAAAGGGCAGAGGCATGTCCCGGGAAATTATAGGCCTGTCAGTCTGACATTGATAGTGTGTAAACTTCTGGAGGGGATGATAAGGGACTATATTGTAGAGTTTGCTAAGGACAACACCCTCATCAGCAGTAATCAGCACGGGTTTACAATTGGGCGTTCTTGTCAAACCAATCTCTTAACATTCTACGAGGAGGTCAGCTGTGAGCTAGATAGGGGGAGACCAGTGGATATGGTGTACCTGGATTTCGCTAAGGCGTTTGATACAGTTCCCCACAAGCGCTTAATTTATAAAATAAAGTCTGCAGGCATCGACCGCAAGGTTTGCTCTTGGATACGGAACTGGCTAAAAGGGGCGTGTCCAAAGGATGGTAATAAATAGCGCATACTCAGACTGGTCTGAGGTGGTAAGTGGGGTCCCCCAAGGCTCAGTCCTGGGACCAACCTTGTTCAATTTATTCATAAACAGCATTGAGGACGGGATCAGTAGTTCTATATCAGTTTTTGCAGATGACACAAAATTGGGCAGGGCAATAACTGCACATCATGAGGCAGATATCCTACAGAATGACCTGGACAAAATAACAGAGTGGGCAACGACATGGCAATTGGCAAATGAGGTTTAATGTGGAGAAGTGTAAGGTTTTGCACTTGGGGACTAAAAACATAAAAGCACAATACACTTTAGGGGGGAACCTTGGGGGGAATCAAAAATGGAGAAAGATCTGGGAGTCTTGGTAGAGGATAGACTAAGCAATAGCATGCAATGTCAAGCAGCAGCTGCCAAAGCCGGCAGAATATTAGCATGCATAAATAAAGGGATGTGTTCCAGAGATAAAACTATAATCCTACCACTTTATAAAACTCTGGTCCAACCGCATCTGGAGTATTCTGTCCAGTTCTGGTCGCCAGTCCTTAGGAGGGATATGTTGGAGCTGGAGAGAGTCCAGAGAAGGGCAACTAAACAAATTAGGGGATTGGAGGACCTTAATTATGAAGAGCGTCTGCAATCGCTTGATTTATTCTCCCTGGAGAAGAGAGGCCTGAGAGGGGACATGATAGCAATTTATAAATACCTCAATGGTGATCTCAGCATAGAAAAAAAGCTATTCATTCGAAAGGATTGCATGAGGACTGGAGGACATACAATCCGATTAGAGGAGAAGCGTTTTAACCTCAGGCAAAGCAGGGGGTTCTTCACTGTTAGGGCTACAGGATTGTGGAATTCTCTACCGCAAGAGGTGGTTTCTGCAGGAAGTATGGTTGCTTTCAAAAGACTCTTGGACGTACATCTCAAGGATCAGAACATTCCGGGGTATGAGAGATGATTACGGCCACACACACCTGCACAGGTTGAACTGGATGGACTATTGTCTTTATTCAACCTCAACTACTATGCAAATGAACAGGCTCTCTCCCCATGTGTGTGCTATCTGCACATTCACATAACAGTGGGAACATTCTGAGATTTACCCTTATCTGTAGGAAGTGCTGTGCTACTACGTTTGAATGATGCCCTGAAGGTTATTAATCCCTATTTAAATGTATGCTGCTTGCCTGCTACATTGTAGTCCTGCTGAGGAAGTTGTTGACCCTTTTCATGCGATGCTAGGCCTGCTGGTCTTAGCTTAAAGTGGTAGTAAACCACAAAAAATCTTTTCCCTGAAAGTTAATGGCATAATGTGCTAGTATGCATCGCATACATTATTATTATTATTATCACATTATTTTTATTATCACTTTATTTTTACGCGGCTCTTTTGTTACGTATTTGAATGTATTCTGTGTTATATATCTCACAGCAGAGCAGAGTCGCTGCTTATATCACCAATTAGTTGTGGTTTTAATAATGATGTTTTTCCAAGCGCACGTGTGTGTGTGTGTGTGTGTGTGTGTGCGCGTGTCTTTTTTCCTTGTGTGCTCATCAGGCTAAAACTGCAGTGCAGAATTTCTTTCTGTCATTGATTCATAATATAACTAGGTATCTGAGATTGTGGGAACTGCTGGCAAAGTTTGTTGATTGAGGTGCTGGGTGCTGAGTCTTCTATAATTGCTGTTGTGTTAGCCTGTTAGGCCCTGACTGTTCACATGTAGCAATTTGGGATTGTGGGCAGAATATCCCTGTCATTCCGCCCGCCGCCACACCCAGATTAAAATTTCAAATTGCACGGCAATGCTGGCAAAATGCAGCATGTGTGTTTGTGTTCTATTCATTTTTAGTGACACCAAAATGTGGTGTGGTTTGCTGTGATTGTTGAGCGATTTATCACACAAGGATCCAAAACCAGACCATATTTTGGTGCCACTAAAAATGAAAGGAACATAAACAAATGTGCTGCGTTTTGCCAGCATTGCAGTGTGATTTGGAGTTGCAGGCAGAATCACGGAGATACTGCCAGCCCGTGATCCCAAATCACTACAGTCTTCCATTGTTGTTGTGATACTGTTGTGTTTCCCAGGTGCACCGCATTCTAAGTATCTTCTCTTTTTCTGTATGTATGGACTCGGCGGTGTCTGCAAAGTACCACTTCTCTTGTCTTGTATGCTTGTTTAACAAAAAATCAGTGTGTGGTTTGCTGCTTCCTTCCACAAGATGGTGCCCTTTGCATCTGCCCAGTAAAGTTGGCTATTGCAGTGCACCATCCTGCACCATTCCCTTTTTTTTTCTCTAAAGGTTAAAAAAAAAAATGTCATTAATTACACTGCCTAACACAAAATGGTGCTCTGTCACCACAAGACCCAACCCTACTGAGCCAGGTGCAAAGGGCACCATCTTGAGGAAGGTAGGCAAAAGCACACTCACTTTGTATCTGTTCAGTTTGCACATTTTAATTTGGTAATAGCCATCCATACTGAGCAGGTGCTAAGGGCCCCATCTTATTGAATCTCAACTTATAGAATCTTATCAGGCCAGACTAAATGGATTAGCATTCCTATCAAGTTCACTGCTTGGAACCAATGACAACCTTGGAATTTTTTAGGATGAGCTCGCTAAGAAGAAAAGAGAAACTGGGCAAGTCATTGTAGCTTTGGTAGATATTTTTTTTTTTAATGTCCTCATGCATTGTATTTTCTGTTGCTGGGCCACGTCATAAAAACTGGAAGAATAAAAAATGTAAAATGTAATTTTCAAGAGGATGTGAGAAAATAGAATTAAAGATGTGCTTACATGAGACCACTTACATGAGACCACTGTTCCTGATCTTTGCTGACAGTATTAGGACAGGAGATGTACCAGGGGATTGGAAGAAAGCTAACGTGATTCCAATATTCAAAAAGGGCCAGAGGCATATCCCGGGAAATTATAGGCCTGTCAGTTTGACATCAGTAGTATGTAAACTTCTGGAGGGGATGATAAGGGACTATATTGTAGAGTTTGCTAAGGACAACAACATCATCAGCAGTAATCAGCACGGGTTTACAAATGGGCGTTCTTGTCAAACCAATCTCCTTACATTCTACGAGGAGGTGAGCTGTGAGCTAGATAGGGGGAGACCAGTAGATGTGGTGTACTTGGATTTCGCTAAGGCGTTTGATACAGTTCCCCACAAGCGCTTAATTTATAAAATAAGGTCTGCAGGTATCGATAGCAGGGTTTGCTCTTGGATACGGAACTGGCTAAAAAGGCGGGTCCAAAGGGTAGTAATAAACAGCGCATACTCAGACTGGTCTGAGGTGGTAAGCGGGATCCCCCAAGGCTCAGTCCTGGGACCAACCTTGTTCAATTTATTCATAAACAACATTGAGGTCGGGATCAGTAGTTCGATATCAGTTTTTGCAGATGACACAAAATTGGGCAGGGCAATAACTTCACAACATGAAGCAGATATCCTGCAGAATGACCTGGACAAAATAACAGAGTGGGCAACGACATGGCAAATGAGGTTTAACGTGGAGAAGTGTAAGGTTTTGCACTTGGGGACTAAAAACATAAAATCACAATACACGTTAGGAGGGGAGCCCTTGGGGGAATCAAAAATGGAGAAGGATCTGGGAGTATTGGTTGATGATAGATTAGGAAACAGCATGCAATGTCAAGCGACAGCTTCCAAAGCCAACAGAATATTAGCATGCATAAAGAAAGGGATGCATTCCAGAGATAAGACTATAATCCTTCCACTTTATAAAACTCTGGTCCGACCGCATCTGGAGTATTCCGTCCAGTTCTGGTCGCCAGTCCTCAGGAGGGATGTGTTGGAGCTGGAGAGAGTCCAGAGAAGGGCAACTAAACTAATTAGGGGATTGGAGGACCTTGACTATGAAGAGCGTCTACAATCGCTCGATTTATTCTCCCTGGAGAAGAGACGTCTGAGGGGGGACATGATAGCAATTTATAAATATCTTAATGGGGATCCCAGCTTAGAAAAAAAGCTGTTCATTCGAAGGGATTGCATGAGGACTCGAGGGCATACAATGCGATTAGAGGAGAAGCGTTTTAACCTCAGGCAACGCGGGGGGTTCTTTACTGTTAGGGCAACAAGATTGTGGAATTCTCTACCACAAGAGGTGGTTTCTGCGGGTAGTATGGTGGCTTTCAAAAGACTCTTAGACTTACATCTCAAGGATCAGAACATTCAGGGGTATGGGAGATGATTACAGCCACACATGCCTACACAGGTTGAACTGGATGGACTATTGTCTTTATTCAACCTCACCTACTATGTAACTATGTAACTATGTAACTTACTATGAGCATTACATAGTTTTTCCTTTTTCCACACTTTATGTATTTTGGCGCAAGTTATGTTATTTAAAAAGACTTTTACTTGGTACCTGATGCTGAACCCCCTAGAACAAAAAAAATGATCTACGGCGCTGCAGTGTGCAACCACATTTCAATAGCATGAGTTCAGCTAAATGTTACCAGAATAACCAGGATATTAGAGGCTTTATTAGATATTTGCAATTCCCCTATCAACTCCTTTTTAGGGTTCAAAAGCCCTGTGCAAAAACTAGCAGTGCCAGAGGCCACACTCAAAAACCAATGTACTGATTCACCTTTGCAAGCCAGTTTTTTTAAATTAAAGTTTCATACATAAATGAGGTTTACACCTAAATGCAGTATTTTTGCATTCTAAGGTTCTCTTCCGCAGATTGTAATGCTACAAAACCCACAACAGTAAAATCAGTCTGGATTACAAAAATTATAATCCGAGCTAAGGCCCCGTTCACACTGGGGCGACGCTACTTTGCCGGGCAACCTCATAGGTCGCGGCGCGCTGCTCGCCCCGCGACCTCGGAGCGGCCGACACGGACTTCATAACATTGAAGTCTATGTAGGTCGCTCCGGGTCGCCCCAAAGAAGCTCCGGACCCTTTTTCTAAGTCGGAGCGACCAGCTTCTCTATGGAAGGCGACCTACGGCGACCTGTCAGGCGACCAGGTCGCCTGACAGGTCGCCCCAGTGTGAACAGGGGCTAAGAGTTAGATGTGTTGAATCAAAAAAATTGTGGTAGGTTATGTGTACTGCAGCTGCTGCCCACTAAGTAAATACTCAGAAAAGTAAATAAATATGCCAAGAAGCAGCGCTTGCAATGATGTAAATAGTGAAATATAAATAATTAGGTATAAATAACATAAATACATAAACAATAAAGTGCAATGGTACTGAATTAGACCATAGGTAAGTGCATAAAGTGCAATGGTGCTAAATCCAAACAAAATTAAATACAATAGTGTTGAGCAAAAACAAGGTGCTCAATATAAGAGCAAAAGTGCAAATAATAATGGTAATTAATGTCCACAGTGTGACAATTCTAATAATTGCTCAAAATAATAGTCCCAAATTAATAGTGCAATGATGCTCAATAAGGTGCTGATGCCAAAGGTTCTATTGTGCTCCACACAGTGGAAGGTGCCTTGGGTCCCCCTAAGAAAAATCCACTCACCAGAGCCAGTGGGTCAAATGAGCCTAAGAATTGTATGGACCTGTAGTTCTCCAACCAGGAAACTCCCTCCGTTGTCACTCAAAAAAGGAATAAGCTTGCATTCCTGTCTGCTGCCAACAGGAAGGCAAAAGTTTTCCTTTTTTGCACCCAGATTGGCTTTCTTAAAGGCTAAGGTTAGTCACCGGTATCATGCTCTATATATCTCTCCTGTGGGCCGATTACCATAGCAGCCCAACAACACTTAATGGGGCCGCCATGATACCGGAGACCAACAAGATGCTATCTAAAATTTAGCGATCCTACAAAGTGGCATTACAGAGAGATACAGTCCCCAGACTCTGCAATACTCACTTTGGATCCCCGATGCCCCCATATTCTTATAAATCATACGTATAGAAAAATAGCAGAGATAAAGAAACTGCTCCATTGAATGAATCTTCTTGCCTCATACATGGTAAACAATCTCTTACATAAAATGTAATTGATACACATAATAAAGACATATTCCAGAAAACATTTACAAAGAACATACCGTATATAAAAATGAAATCATAAAATATGAAAAAATACAAAAAAATATAATAATTATTAAAAGTACCCCCCAAGGGCTTAAATAGCATAAATGAAACTAATTGAGTCTACCCAATAAATCCAGCCAACTATGTAAATCTGATAAAAATACAGTATGTACTCAATCACAAAAGATAAAGAGAATATTACTAAAAAACCCTAAAAAGCATGAGATATATTATTAAGATCATTTTGATTTTTGATCTTTGCATATGTCACTTTATAAATTGCATATGTCACGTTAAGGAGGGATTGAAAGCACTTCACCATTTGAATTTTTTACACTTCTGATACGCACAGTTGGGTGCTAGCTGCTTTCTTTCTTTATTCATTTATTTATTGAAATTTATATGTGTTTGGTTTAGTAGCGCAGGGATTCTTTATTTATTCATTTCAGTAATTTACTTCATAAGTACTGACTATGACATAGATATCTATTGCTGGTGATAAAATATGGATTTTCTTTTGTTCCCCTACAGGGTTCCATCAGCCGGCAGTAATGATTTATAAATTATTCAGTTAGTAATGCCATTTTTCCCCATTTGGTCTGGAATTTGTGGGCTGTGTTGTACTTTAACAGCTTAGTTTATGCTTTTTATTTTAATGTTTTAAATAGTGAAAAGAATTATTCTTTTACATGTATAGTAAAATACACTACATTTCCAAAAGTATTGGGACACCGGCCTTTACACGCACATGAACTTTAATGGCATCCCAATCTTAGTCCATAGGGTTCAATAGTGAGTTGGCCCACCCTTTGCAGCTATAACAGCTTCAACTCTGCTGGGAAGGCTGTCCACAAGGTTTAGGAGTGTGTCTATGGGAATGTTTAAACCATTCTTCCAGAAGCGCATTCGTGAGATCAGGCACTTAAGTGGACGAGAAGGCCTGGCTCGCAGTCTGCGCTTTAATTCATCCCAAAGGTGTTCTATTGTGTTGAGGTCAGGACTCTCTGCAGGCCAGTCAAATTCCTCCACCCCAAATTCGCTCATCCATATCTTTATGGACCTTGCTTTGTGCATTGGTACAAATCATTGGGTGGAGGGTGGATTATGGTTTGGGGTTGTTTCTCAGGGGTTGAGCTTGGCCCCTTAGTTCCAGTGAAGGAAACTCTTAAGGTGTCAGCATACCAAGCCATTTTGGACAATGTCATGCTCCCAAGTGGGAACAGTTTGGCCCCTCCTGACTTTAACCCAATAGAACACCTTTGGGATGAATTAGAGTGGAGACTGCGAGCCAGGCCTCTTCATCCAACATCAGTGCCTGACCTCACAAATGCACTTCTGGAAGAACGGTCAAACATTCCCATAGACATACTCCTAAACCTTGTGGAAAGCCTTCCCAGAAGAGTTGAAGCTGTTATAGCTGCAAAGGGTGGGCCAACTCAATATTGAACCCTACAGACTAAGACTGGGATGCCATTAAAGTTCACATGCGTGCAAAGGCAGGCGTCCCAATACTTTTGACAGTAGTGTAGTCACTAGTAGTAACTATTGTCAAGATCATATATTCATTTCCACATTGTATTTTAATTATTTCTAGTCTACTCCTATTAATCTGAGCAATCTCAAAGTTTGTAAACTTACTTGTGTGCATGTGTCTATACAGTATCACACAAAAGTGAGTACACCCCTCACATTTTTGTAAATATTTTATTATATCTTTTCATGTGACAACACTGAAGAAATTATCCTTTGCTACACAGTGTAAAGTAGTGAGTGTACAGCTTGTATAACAGTGTAAATTTGCTGTCCACTCAAAATTACTCAGCACACATCCATTAATGTCTAAACCACTGGCAACAAAAGTGAGTACACCCCTAAGTGGAAATGTCCAAATTGGGTCAAAATGTCAATATTTTGTGTGGCCACCATTATTTTCCAGCACTGCCTTAACCTTCTTGGGCATGGAGTTCACCAGAGCTTCACAGGTTGCCATTGAAGTCCTCTTCCACTCCTCCATGATGACATCACAGAGCTGATGGATGTTAGAGACCTTGCGCTCCTCCACCTTCCGTTTAAGGATGCCCCACAGATGCTCAATAGGGTTTAGGTCTGGAGACATGCTTGGCCAGTCCATCACCTTTACCCTCAGCTTCTTGAGCAAGGCATTGGTCGTCTTAGAACTGTGTTTGGGAATAATTATATTCCCAATACTATCTGATTTAGAAATGGCCTAACACATGTATGCCAAAAATAGTAGTAAAGGCACTTACTATATAGCCCCTAGAGTGTATTATTGCCCAAGGGCAGTAAGTTGTGTAGCCCCCAATTGGACAGGAGAGTTCTTAAGAAAGTATTAGCAAGCCTTCCTATATAAAAGACAAACATATTTTTTATTATGGAGATTATAAATATATATCCTATGATTGAAGCAAGAGAAAAAAATATATACTGTACATATGTATATAACTTACTAATAATGCACATGTATTGTATATGTACAGCCATATGTTCAAATTTTTAAACTCAATGTACTCAGAAGCATGGGGCTTTAAGAAATATCCTTCATCGGGTCCCCTGGAGGGTGCATCTGTAATGGCGCTTTTCCACTGCATGGAACCGAACGGTTCGGCTCGCTTTTGTGCTTTTCCACTGCTGGTACCGCATGGTATGGTGTAGGAACGGTTCGGTACGGTACGGCGGCGCTTTTCCACTACATGGAACCGAACGGTACGGCTCTCAAAAACAGTACCACCTCGATTGTGGTTCCAAGAGGTACCATACCCGGTACCATATCCCACAATCCTTTGCATGCAGTCACTACTAGCCACTGATTGGTCAGAGAATCCCACCCACCCCGTTGTTATCCCACCCACTTAACTTTAGTACTACTTTAGGGTAAAAGCAAACCATACCGTACCGTACCGAACCGTTCCAACACCGTACCATGCGGTACCAGCAGTGGAAAAGCAAACCGGGCCAAGTAGGGCCGAGTAGAGCCGAGCCGGTACTTGCAGTGGAAAAGTGCCATAAGCTGTCAGTTAGTAAGTAGGTGCCACCAGGTTGCAGTAAGCACTCTAGATAAAAGTCATGACACTAAAATAAGTAATAGTCTATGAGCTCCATGCTGTCTATTAGTGAAACGGCATACCGAAAAAATCTCTTACCTTCTCAGAGTCAGAATACCTAGTTGTCCCCGGTCTGAAAAGAACCTCCAAAGCCTCCCCTATTTGGCCCCCTCTGCCCAACAATTGGCGTTACATGGGAGACACCAAGCGTGGCCGCCACCTTCGAGCACGTTGGCGCTAAACCATGTCCCTTCCATGAGCCGCACACTGTCTGCGTCATAACCGGAAGTGACGGGCAGAGTGGCGTGTATACGTTTATGAATAAATAAACTTGTCTATTTTATATTTATATCATGTACGCTCCTCTTACTGGCCTGTACAGTCCAACATTTTGGATTTTACTGGTTTCTCTCTACTATACAATACAGATGATGGCCATTATGTTATAGTGTCTGTCTTGTAACTTCTGGATATTTCTTGAATTCTTGAAGATTCCCACCCCTTCCTGCCTTCTGAACATTCATAACCTTCATACTGGTCAGTGAGGCAGATCCCATTGGCTTTTCCACCTTCAAAACCCCGCACATGCGCAGTGCTCCCTCTGTTCCCATCTTAGCAATGTAGAGCTCAGCCGCGGGGATAGGAAGCATGTGCAGGGATTTGAAGGAAGGAAGTGCATGCATGCTTAGTAATGTGTAAGTCTAAGTATTTATTCCCTCTCACAGAGATCATAGTACTCCATACTTCCCAACATTTTGAGATGGGAATGAGGGACACCTATTGCAAAAGTATGTGGACATAGGACACACCCCCTGCCACCCCCCATAAAGGAGAATTATACAAAAAGAACGATAGTTAAACCCATAAGTGCTTTTTTTTTTTTTTTTTACCACTCATATTCCTTTATATTGGCCTTTAAAATTTACAGATGCAGCAATTTAGAAACTGGATGAAAGGTTTAGCACGGGGAAACACTTTTTGAAAAATAAATAGTGCATTTTATATAAAACGATATGATCAGACCAAAATGAGGGAGGAGAAAAGGGGGAGAGAGGGACTTTGTTCCAAATCAGGGACAGTCCCTCGAAACCAGGGACAGTTGGGAGCTATGGTACTCCCCCTGACAATTCTACTTCCAGGACAGACAAGACAGCTAAGGGAAGACACAATCATCCTAGTACCTGCGCAGTTCTTAGCTGTGTTCAAAATCTCTCACACAGATCAGCCTCTGCTGCGGCCTCTCACCTTTTGGCTTGCTAAATCTGTCCACACATGAAAATGAGATCTGCCAGCGCAGTACAGACAGGATTATGGTAAACATTAAAGCAGGTCTTTACTGCTTCTAAGCACCACAAACCAAAAACACTATTTAACCACTTGCCCTCCGGAAGGTTACCCGCCCTTTCTGACCAGGCCACTTTTTGCGATACAGCACTGTGTTACGTTAACTGACAATTGCGCGATCGTGCGATGCTGTACCCAAATAAAATTGATGTCCTTTTTGCCCCACAAATAGATCTTTCTTTTGTTGGTTTTTATTTTTTGCACTATAAACCAAAAAAAAGACTGACAATTTTGAAAAAAAGAAATAATATTTTTTACATTCTGCTATAAAAAATACCCAATAAAAAAGAATTTTAAAAATCTAATTTCTTCATTGATTTAGGCCAATATGTATTCTGCTACATGTTTTTGGTAAAAAAAAAAAAATCGTCATAAGCGTATATTGATTGGTTTGCGCAAAAGTTATCGTGTCTACAAACTATGGGATAGATTTACGTAATTTTTGTTTATTTATTTTGTTGGTAATGGCGGTGATCAGCGACTTATAGCAGGACTGTGACATTGCGGTGGACAAATTGGACACGGGGACGCTTTTTGGGGACCAGTGACATCAACACAGTGATCAGTGCTAAAAATATGCACTGTCACTGTACTCATGACAGTGGCAGGGAAGGGGTTAACGTCAGGGTAACATCAAAGGGTAAATGTGTTCATAGGGAGTGCTTTCTAACTGTGTGGGAGGTGCTTGTGCTAGGGGAAGGGAGAGATCCGTGACCCTGCTTTGTAGGACCCAGCCTTCACTTCTTACAGAACCGCGTTCGGCCTTCTTTACATAGGCAGACTGCTGTTCAGCCTGTGTCCCCAACCATTGGCAGTGTCCAATCAGAGCGGGAGTGGGTCGACGGTGGCATGCTTGCGCGCCCCAGACCCGTAACTGGAAATCATCTACAGGTATGTGATTTCACCCAGGAGGGCTGCCCTGCCACAGTATATATGCATGGGGCGGTCCGGAAGAGGTTAAAGATGAGTGCCAGTCTGTAAAAAAAAATTGTAAACTCTTTTAACCACTTCCGCACCAGCCACCGCAGTTGTATGGCAGCAGGCTGGCGCTCCCAGGCAAAGCGTCGTACATGTACGGCGCTCGCCTGGGTGGAGCTAGGGGGCGATTGTGCCCCGCTCGTCAGGCCGGCCACTCGCGATCTCCCGCAGCAGAGAGAGAAGGAAAGACGGCTGATGTAAACACAGCTGTCTGTCAATCTCCCTGAAGTGATCACAGAGGCTATGGGATCCTGCTATGTAGGATCGCATGTCTCTGTGATTACCTCACAAGCCACACCCCCTGACAGTTAGAATCCCGCCCCTAGGGACACACTTAACCCACTGATCACCAGTAATGTTAACCCCTTCCGTGCCAGTGTCATTTTTACAGTAACAGTGCATATGTATATAGCACTGATTACTGTAGTAATGTCAGTGGTACCCCCAAAAGTGTCAAAAATGTCAGTTAGGGGTCAGATCTGTCCGCCGCAATGTCGCAGTCCTGCTAAAAAAAATTGCAGATCGCCGCCATTACCGTACTTGTAAAAAAAAAAAACATAATAATGACATAAATCTTTCCCGTAGTTAGTAAACGCAATAACTTTTGCGCAAACCAATCAAAATACGCTTATTGCAATTTTTTTTACCAAAAATATGTAGCAGAAAACAAATTGGCCTAAAAAGTTAAAAAAACGGAAAATTGTTATCAAATACTTACCGTAATTTTCCTTTCCTGATGGACTCCATGGCAGCTTACGTGTGGGTTAGTCCCGCCTCCTCCTACCTCATAGGACCCTACTCCCATAAATTTTTACTCCGTGCCAGAGGCCGTGTTCCATAAATAGCCTACTCCAGCAGATGGGAGGGGACTCCAGCTGCCATGGAGTCCATCAGGAAAGGAAAATTACGGTAAGTATTTGATAACAATTTTCCGTTTTCCTGACAGACTCCATGGCAGCTTACGAGTGGGAAATAACTCGCCAAACACACAAGGGTGGGAAACTGCTGGCCAAAAGAAATTTAATTTGCACCATCAACAGACAGTACTTGCAAACCAAAGTTAATAGAAGACAATGAAGCTGGCTCAATACAATAATGAGTCATGAAAGTGTTAATGGAAGACCACGATGCCGCCTTGCATATTACTTCAGGGGCCACATGACAAGAAGCCGCCCAGGACGTGGACACCCCTCTTGTCGAATGCGCGGTCACCGCTTCTGGAGGAGCCAAGCCCTTAGCCTTATATGCCCATTGGATGGTCTGAACAATCCATGCCGCTATGGATCTTGAAGAGGCCCGCAAGCCCTTGTTCTTTCCGTGAAGGAGAATAAATAGATAATCTGAACGCCTGAAGGAAGCTGTTGCATCCAGGTACAGTCTCAGAATTGCACCCACATCTAATGGATGTGTATCCGGATCATCTGACGATTTGAATGTTGGATGGACAATCTCCTGGTTCTCGTGGAAAACAGAGACCACCTTGGGGTGTGATCCCAACATGGGGATAAGAACCACACGATCTGGGAAGAAGGTCAGGAATGGTTCTTTGCAACCCAGAGAACTAATCTCGGAGACTCTTTTAGCTGAGGTGACGGCAACCAAGAAGGCTGATATCAGAGACAGATCTTTAATGGAGAGTTGCTCCGTGTGACCTCTTCTGACGTCAGAAAGGAAGTTCAAGACGAGTGGAAGATCCCATTTAGGGAACCTTGGCTTCCTCTGTGGCCTGAGTCAGGAAGCTCCCCGAAAGAATTGACGAACAAGGGGATGAGACGCCCAAGAAGTTCCTGTAAAGGCCGAAATAGCAAAAACTTGCACACGTAGTGAGCTAACGGATAATGGTAGGTCCAGTCCCGACTGCAGGAAACCAAGAATATGCTGGATATTCAGGTCATTGCATGACCCCCCTTTCTTGGTAACGAAATCCATGAACTTGGACCAGATCCTTACGTAGACCTTGTTAGTGCCCGCTCTTCTGGCACTTAAGAGAGTAGAAATTGCCCCACTCGGGCAACCTAACGCCTCCAGCCTTTCCCTCTCAAAAACCATGCCTTCAGGTGCAGATGAGCCGGGCATGGGTGTAGAGTTGCTCCCTGGGACAGAAGGTCCGGCCTGATGGGTAGAGGTACTGGATCCCGAAAACTGAGGAGCATCAGCAGTGGAAACCATGGCCTGTTCGGCCAGTATGGGGCTATTGTTAGCACTTCCACATCTTCCATCCTGAGCCTCGCCAGGAACCGGAGAATGACAGGAACTGGGGGAAAGGCATATGCCCTGTGGAATCTCCAATGGTCTGTCAGAGCATCCGTCCCAAAGGCTTGGGGACAACGGAACCTCACATAATACTTCGGAAGTTTGTGATTGCATGGAGATGCAAATAGATCCACTTCCGGGTGAAATTCCAGAGAAGTGAGCCACTGGAAGACATCGTTGTGAAGGCTCCATTCGTTGTTGTCCAAGCGGACTCTTGAGAGGAAGTCCGCTTGAACATTCTGTACCCCTGGAAGAAACACTGCAGTGAGGTTGACCAGGTGTTTCTGGGCCCAATATAAGATTGGATCTACCTCTTTCAACAGGGAGCGACTGCGAGTGCCTCCTTGTCGCTTCACATAGGAGACCGCGGTCGTATTGTCCATCCTCAGGATCACAGAAGTCCCTTCTATTAGGTGACGGAATGCTTTCAGAGCGCAGAACGCGGCTCGCAATGCTAGAGTATTTGACACTACCCTGTGAGCTTGGAAATCCCAGCTGCCCTGGGCTATCTCTGTCTGACAGAGGGCACCCCATCCGGTGTTGCTGGCATCCGTGGTAACTGTGATCCAAGAGATGGGCATGATGGAATGGCAATTGAGGAGATTTTTGCTCTGCAGCCACCATGGAAGGCTCTCCCGCATTGATGATGTTATGCGAATGAGGTGATTTTGATCTCCTGGACGCCACTGATGGAGAAACCCCACTTGGAAAGGCCGCATTTTCCACTGTGCCCACTTCACCATTGGAGTCGTGGCTACCATGGTCCCAACCACTCTTAGACACTGAGATGCTCGAAGGTGAGTGGCCGTCATAGCTAGGCGTACCCTGTCCCTGACTACCGGGATCTTCTCGAGGGGCAAAGAAATTGTGCCTCGACTTGTGTCGAACTGAGCTCCCAGAAATATTAACGACTGGGTAGGCTCCAGGTGGCTCTTCTCCATGTTCAGTAACCAGCCGAACTTGCGAAGAGTGGCTATTACCTGAGACCTGTGTACCAGAAGTTGTTCTCTGTCTTGTGACAGCAGGAGCAGGTCGTCCAGATAATGGTGTAGACGGACGCCTTTGGTCCTGATCAAAGCCACCACTGCTAGTAAGACCTTTGAGAATACCCGCGGCGATGTAGTAAGCCCAAACGGGAGACAGACAAATTGTAGATGATTCTGATCTACTGCGAATCGTAGGAACTTCTGGTAATCTGCTGTCACTGGCACATGGAAATAGGCGTCCTTGAGGTCGATTGACACAAGCCAGTCTGTCGGTTGTATTGCTTGACGGATGGTGAATAGCGTCTCCATCTTGAATTTCTCCTTCTTGATAAAAGAGTTCAGGTGCGTGAGGTCTATGACCGGTCTCCAAGCACCGCTCTTTTTCTGAACCAAGAAGAGAGGGGAGTATAGACCCTGGAACTTCTCGTTGGTTGGAACTGGAACCACTGCGCCTTGAGCCACCAACAGATCTACGTAAGACAGAAGGCCTTGTCTTTTCTCTTCTGACTGTGGCAATGAGGTTGGAATGAACCTCAGTCTGGGCGGACTGCAGAATTTCCAGGAATGGCCTGTTGATACTGTCTTGACGACCCAGAAGTCGTTTATCGAGGCTGCCCAGACGTGTTGGAAGCGTAGTAGCCGAGCCCCGACTTGCTCTGCCTGGGCAGGCACAACGTCAAAAAGACTTTGTGGCATCCCGACCACCAGAAGACCCTCCTCTGGGTGCTTTCTGTCCTGAAGGCTGCGGTCTTCTACAGTTCTTTCGGAATTGACGGCCAGGCTTATATAGGCGGGCATCCCTTGATCGATCAGCCCCTTGCCTGGGCTGAGACCTCTTCTGGTCCAGCAAGCGCCTATCCTGGGGAAGGAACCCCGACTTACCACCTGTGGCACGGGAAATGGCGCTTTCTAACTTTTTGCCGAATAGGGAGGACCCCTCAAATGGAATTCGGCACCAGGCCTGTTTTGACGCAGGATCGGCCAACCACGGACGTAACCAAAGAGCCCGTTTTGCAGTAACCGATGAAAGCATTACCCGTGCCGCAAGGCGGACCATGTCTAGGGAGGCCTCCCCCAAAATAGCTGCCGCCAGCCTAAGCTCATGTATTGGCGAATTTCTTGCGACTTCTTCCGACACGCTTCTGAGTGTTGTGTCCACACTGTCTGTCCACACCTCCATTGCTTTAGACAGGGCTGCGAGAGCCAATGCTGGCTTGCATGCCATTCCTGCTGACACATAGATGCGCTTGAGGTCTGAATCAATGCGTCTCTTAAGGCCATCCTTAAAGGTGACTGTGTCTTCAAGCGGAAGTGTGACATGACGCACCAGACGCATCAGTGCTGCATCCACCAGAGGTGCAGATTCCAGGTGTTTAACCTCTTCCGTTTTAAATGGGTACATTTTATTTATTTTGGAGAGTAGAGAGTTTTTTCTCTCTGTGCAGCCCCATTCGTCTGTAATGATTTCGCCGACCTCCCCTAACAGGGGAAAGAAAGGGCGTTCCTTTTTGAGGTGCTTAAAATACCTCTTCTGTTTAGAGGGTGACTCTACCGGCTCATCCCACTTCAGGGCTTCCTTCACAGCTTTAACCAAGGAGGGAACCATGGCAAAGTCAAAACCCGCACCAGGGTCGTCTGCTTCAAGCTCACCCTCAGAGTAGTCAGATGAGGAGTGACTGTGCTGGGAAGGCCCAGGGATATGAATATTTTCACCAGCCGGAGTACTCGCCATCCTGGGGGAGGAAGTTCCAGCACGAGCAGGATCCAAGGTTTTTAAGGACTCCTTAACTACTCGCCTGACCAGCGACTCCATCTGCTGGTTGCTGTCTTCCCTTTCGTTTGCAGCATGTGCAAAACAGGGCTCACAGAGCGACTTTCCATCAGGCACCTGTGCCCCACATCCCCAGCAGGATCTTTTGTCAGAGTGGCGGTGTCCTGAAGTAGCTCCAGACTCTTCACCATGTCGCCTAGAGGACGATCGATGGCGCCTGGAACTTGATGATGAATGCCGCGTTTGCGACCTGTGAGGATCTTTATCTTCACGGGCTGAGTGATGTCTTTCAGACCTAGAAGGGCTTTAGGAAAGAAAATAAAGACTCAACAGAACAGCAGAAAAAAAAAAACCCCAAACATTACAGGTAGAGAAATAAAACCAATCTTACCTGTAATGTAAGGGCTGGCCATCAGGGGGCGGTGAGACATCCATATCACTTTAGGAAACTGCAAGAGATCATGAATGAGTGACATGCAGAAAGCAGGCAGGAAGCCTATTCAGCATAATCACAGCCATCTCTCACCTTTAAAAGATTCCTGCAGCGCACGGGGAAGCCGCTGGAAACACTGCTGAACAAACCCACAGATAGCTCAAACTGACAGCTATTTGAATTTGCTCCTGGAATGTTGTCACCGCCCCCCTCCCCCCACCTGTGCAAACCAAGCCTTGATTCAGATCGAGCCTGGAAGGCACCGCCCCCCCCCCCCACCTGTGTGAACCAAGCCTCGATTCAGATCGAGCCTGGAAGACACCAGGAAGCAGTGGAGCGGAGGGGAAGGACGTGGAATGGAACACCATGCATCCCACAGCCAAACTAGACTCCAGGGAGAGAGAAGTAACAAACAGGAGAATATACACAAACAAACTGCTGCCATAAAATGTAAAGCAGGGTACATCACCACTTCCACGACCAGACCTTGGACCATACGGACACCGCGGCTGCACACATGATGGGGCGTATTAATGGGCCTCCCGCTAATAGCTGGGACGATTGGCCAAATGTTGCTTTGCCTGCCATTGGCCAGGTTTGTAAGCTCTTCTGACAACTGACTCCACGCCCGTGTCCTACCCTGCTAATAGCTAGGGCGTGCTGGACATGAAGGGGACACCACTAAATCCAACGTGCAGACCGCCAGGCCTGAATCGGGAATCTTCATGAGGTAAGATTTGACCATAATCCTTTCAGGAGGAGGACAAAAAAGGAACACGGCCTCTGGCACGGAGTAAAAATTTATGGGAGTAGGGTCCTATGAGGTAGGAGGAGGCGGGACTAACCCACACGTAAGCTGCCATGGAGTCTGTCAGGAAATTTAGATTTTTAAATTTTTTTGAGAATTTCATATAAAAAAATGTGAAAAATATTGTTATTTTTTCAAAATTGTCGCTCTTTTTTTGTTTATAGCGCAAAAAATAAAAATTGCAGAGGTGATCAAATAGAAAAAAAAAAAAGCTCTGTTTGTGGGAAAAAAAGGACGTCAATTTCGTTGGGGTACAGCGTCGCGTGACCGCACAATTGTCTGTTAAAGTCACGCAGTGCCGAATCGCAAAATAGGGCCTGGTCTTTGAGCAGCCAAATCCTCCGGTCTGAAAGTGGTTAATATAAGGACACTTACCTATCCAGGGATCCCACAATGTTGACACCCCAGCCGATTTGTCAATTGGCTTCGGGTGTAGACACCGGCATCTGTAGTAAGGAAAACAGGCCTGATTCCTATTGTGCATGCGCGAGTCGAGCTGCGCTTTTTGAATGGTCCTCCCATCTTCTGGGACCTCTTTGTGTCCCAGAAGGCAGCAAGGGGAAGGAAAATGATGTAGATCGCTGTGCAGTGATCAAAACTTCAAAACTAGCTACCCTCGTCCTCCTCTCCCCTAAAAAATGCCAAATGGGGCAGTGGAAAGTGGAAAGGGGAGGGGGGGGTTTAAAGCAGTGGAGCTTTTCTATTTGGGTGGAGCTCTGCTTTAAAGCATATTTTTACTGCCCCTGAGCACCACAAACCAAAAACACAAATTAATTTATTTTAATATTTTTAAAAATAATATTTATAATAATAATAATAATACTCATAATATATTATTATTCAAACTCCCCCATCCATCCATGTCTCCATTCTTTATTTTGTTGGGAAATCACTTTGAAAAACAACCCCACTTGGCATTTCTGGCCGTAGCCATCTTGAGTAAGGGCAAATGACTCATGTAGCATTTACTTCCTGGAATACATCTGTCCTTAGCTCAGGCATGCATGCAGGAGAGTGTGCTTAGCTGAGAAAGCCCCTCCTCCTCTCCTCCTGAAGACTCCTGGGATGTATGACATCATTTGCCTAGGCAAGAAAACAGGAAGTAATTGCAGAAATGTAAAAAAAAAAAGTTTAAAACAAGTAAATATGACTTTCCTATCTATTTACTAATGCTAGCAGCATGAGGGTTAAACATAAGCAATGTTGATAGGGAGAGTGAAGTTCTACTTTAACATCACAGCCCGCTACTTATCCATACAAAGAGAAGCTAAATAGCTAGTATATGTAAAAGCCCCTAACAATGGACGCGGCAATTTTTATTTTTCCATTGTACTATGTGAATGGGAACATGGAACAAATGTAAAGTAGGTTTTATCTCAATTGGGCTACAGAAGTGGAAATACACTTTAGGATTTTTTAATAAGATACAGATTTTCTGAAAAAAAAAAAAAAAAAAACATATCTTTTTGGTTTATTGTGACATATCAGCAATTTATCCATGGAGCCTTGTACATTTACTAAAAGGTCCACAAGTGTCTAGACAAGGCAAAAAATAAAAATAAAAAGTAAATGCTATCAGTAAATATGCTATTGTGCTGTTTTTTTTCTTGAAGCTGGATTTCAGGCAAATACAGTAGCTCAATATAACAAGCAAGCCTAACTTCAGATGAAATTCATATACTGGAGTTTTTTTTATCTGCCAGGAGTCTTGAGTTATTGGCCTTCTTTTTGCTCATTTTGCTCTTTCCTCCTGCCAGAATGCTACTTTCAGCACAAGTCCATGGGGCAGAGCCCAATTGGCTAAGAATTAGATCCTGTACTTTCATTCACTTAAAATGGGCTTTGCAGTTTTATACAAGTCTATGGGAATGCAAACCTGGCTTGAGGCAGGTCAGAACATCGATGGACAGAGAGGGACCTCAGGTAAGTGTTAGGGGCTGCTGGGGAGGCTGCTGCTTACAGAAGGCTTTTTATCTTAATGCATAGAATGCATTACGATTAAAATAAAGAAAACATTCTGTCTTTACAACCCCTTTAACTATGAATGAGCTTCAAAATGTATTTCTTAAAAAAAAAAAAAAACTAGTGCAATGCCAAGCTGCTGCATGCAAAGCCAACAGAATACTGGGATGTATAAAAAAGGGGATTCACTCCAGAAATAAAGAGATTATTCTTCCACTCTACAAGACTCTGGTCCGGCCACATCTGGAGTATGCTGTCCAGTTCTGGGCACCGGTCCTCAGGAAGGATGTGCTGGAACTGGAGAGAGTCCAGAGAAGGGCAACAAAAATAATTAGGGGAATGGAGGACATCAGCTATGAGGAAAGACTACAAGCACTGAACCTATTCTCTCTGGAGAAAAGACGATTGAGGGGGGATATGATATCAATGTACAAATACTGTACTGGTGACCCGAGCATAAGGAACAAACTTTTCAGTGTAAGGGAATACAATAAGACACGTGGCCACTCACTAAAACTAGAGGAAAAATGGTTTAACCTTAAAATACGTAGGGAGTTCTTTACTGCCAGAGCAGTAAGGATGTGGAATTCTCTTCCACAAGCAGTCGTATCAGCAGGGAGCATCGATAGTTTCAAAAAACTATTAGATGGGCACCTTAAAGACCACAACATACAGGGGTATACAATGCACGGTTAACAGCAAACACACACACATCATAGGTTGAACTGCATGGACTGATGTCTTTTTTCAACCTCACAAACTATGTAACTATGTAGTGGAGGGGTGACCATGGGTTGGAGTGGACCAGGCATTGGCTTCAACAATACAATACAATACAAGAAACTAACCACCTAGGGAGTGCATTGTTTTCACTGAGTCAGCTGACTCATAGACTTATTATGGGGAAGTTGAGCATTTTAGCACATTCTAATGTGTGCATTATAACACAACAGTGTAAATACTGCAGGCCTTAACCACTTAAGCCCCGGAAGATTTTACCCCCTTCCTGGCCAGGGCCTATTTTAAGATTCGGCACTGCGTGACTTTAACGGACAATTGCGCGGTCGTGCGACGCTGTACCTAACCGAATTTGACGTCCTTTTTTTTCCCACAAACAGAGCTTTCTTTTGGTGGTATTTGATCACCTGTGCGATTTTTTGATCATGCGCTATAAACATAAAAAGAGCGTAAATTTTGCAAAAATAACAATATTTTTCACATTTTTTATATGAAATTCCCCCAAAAAAATTTAAAAATCTAAATTTTTTAACATTTTCGGCCAATTGTTTTATGCTACATATGTTTGGTTAAAAAAATCGCAAAAAGCGTATTTTGATTGGTTTGCGCAAAAGTTATTGCGTTTACTAACAAAGGGAAAGATTTTTGTCATTTTTGTTGGGTTTTTTTTTAACGCGTAATGGCAGCGATCTGCGATTTTTTTTGCGGTACTGCAACATTGCGGTGGACAGATCGGACCCTTGACTGACATTTTTGACACTTTTGGGGTTACCAGTGACATTACTACAGTAATCAGTTCTATAAATATGCACTGTTACTGTAAAATTACACTGGCAGTGGGTTAACTTTTTTTTGAGAGGGAGGGGTTATGTGTGTCCCTAGGGGCGTGATTCTAACTGTGATTGGCTGTGGCTTGAGGTGTAGGAACAGTGATCAACGGTCCTACATAGTAGAACCGTATGATCACTATTCCTAGACAGGGGAGAATGACAGGCGGCTTGTTTACATTAGCGTCCTGCCTGCGAGTGCCCGGCGGACCCGATATCGGGGGGGGCGGTCCATGACCGAGCGGGAGCGCGCATTCGGCTGCGTGCGCGCGCTCGCTCCCCAGAGCCTCACAGGCTAGCGACGTAGACCTACGTCGCTTTGCCTGTGAGGGGCTGACTGCCGCAGTAAATATACTGTGAGCAGTCGGCAAGTGGTTAATACAATATTTTATATTAAAGTGATCTATTTTTGTAAACAACAAAAATCTATTCTTTTCCTTTGAAAAATACCATTTGCATTATAATCTTTTAGTTTAACCGCAAACTATCTTGGAATCACTGTGCCACCTTCTTTTCTACCTTTTTAATTTTACACATCACTGTTCAAACCCTTTTTCCTTCTGCTAATTAAAATAAACGTTTCAGATGTTATTCCCACACAGTCGTATTTCACATGTAAGAAGCTGTCAGGATTGTTAGCGGTCTTATCACTTTGTAGCATAGAATACATTTATGTTTTTCCCAGGGAGTCAACCCTATGTAGCGCCACCCCCGTAGGATCTTCTTGTTAACTTTAGATTCTGTGTTCTGCCTTTCGACCCTAGGACTAGTCTCAGCCCCTCTGGCACACCTGGTTCAATTAATTCCCCTGCAGTAACAAGGTAGTAAGACACCAGACTGTAACAGGTCAAAGGGTACTTTACTAATAAACTTTGCAGTAGCCAGGACAGTAATGACCTGAAACAATCCTGTGGTTACACAGCTAGACACAGAAAAACAAGTATGCCATGCAGACAAATCACACTTTATCTATACCCATAGGCCCTAAGGTGGCCTACGGACTCAGATGTGAAAGGGAGAGAATGACATCTTGGGTGTCAATCCACTTCCTTAAAGTCCTGGGACCACGGGCACAGAACTCTGATGTACAATGCAATGAACTGTAATGCACAAGGTACAATTTTGCACCGATTCTTAGGTTAGAATTCCTGTGACGGTATTAACCGTCACTGGGATTGAAAGACTGCTGGTTTGGATTGCTTCAAATGGGGTCTGGATTTAGAAGTGATGCTAATGTGTATTGTGTTGTCTGCCTGTGCCATTGTTAAATGTTAATGACCTCACATTGTTCTGTCCAGATGGCCAGCTAATTAGTTTAGGTTAATTCTGTTTCTGTATTCACTTTCGTCTGCATACGATACTGTAATCAGGCAGAGGGGAGGTGTTCTGTACACTATATGGGAGTGTAAAACTCTGTTTTTATTGGATTGTGAATTTCAGGGCCTGTTACCAACAAGGTCCACCTGGGCGGTAACCTTGTGGGGGAAACTGTATAAAAGAGCAGCTGTACCATTAAAGTTTGAGTTCTATTTCACCCTCAATCTAGAGTCCTGTCTCTCATTGGGGAGCCTGCTACAAGGGATTGCTATGCTCTTCATACTACCTTGGATAATCACTAAGCTCTTGTAAGAGCTTGTTCCTGTTCTTGCTGCACTCTCTGGGGAAAGAGAGGTTCACCCACTGGAACCTGGAGCCTTGTCGTAGGTCCAGGGTGGGTAGGAGACGGCGAGACCCCAGCCAAGCTGCGGCGGTTTGTGGGGTCTGAGGTGGTTATGGTGTCTGGTGGAGTGTTTGGAGCCCTCTGGAAGCACTAGCAGCATCCGTCAATGGAGGTACCCAGTCGGGGTGCCGGTTGATCTGTTGCAGTTCCCCCTTAATGTGTACCACTGTTTTACACTGAGTCCCTTGGATGGTAACAGGAGAAATGCAAGAGTCCTTTAGGTGGAGGTATCCAGTATCTTCAGCTAGCTCATCTCTATGCAAGAAAAACACGCAGTGATCAGGATGAACTTGTGCCTAGTGTCTCTTGTATAGGCTTGAATGATAGAAGAAGATAAAAGTGTTGGTCTGCAGTGTCTCTTTGGGAATATACTAAGAATGGGCTTCTGACTGCTCACTGATCTTGGCGACACCAAGGCCCAAGGGAACGGATGTCCTGAAAAAGGCTCTTAAAGGATGCCCAATTGGCAACTTGGTGATCAAGGAACCCATAAATATCTGTACAGGTACCCACACAGCCGATGGAGTGCCTGTGGTGATGGATCTGCGTCAGACCAGAGAGCTGCCGGAGGAAGAGGCTGTCACGCCATCCTGGCCACGATGCCCTTCAATAGCCATCCAGAAAAACATAAGCCCTCTCTTGGGCCTCTCTGGTCTCTCCCCTTCGTGGTCTCCTCTGTCCTGGATTCCACCTCCTCCTCTTGATCCCCTCCCCTTGGCATGTTGTGGGTTGTATTCTACCCTCAGGGGATCGTCATGGAGCCACTTGTAACCGGAACTACATGTCCCAAGATCCTCCTCTTCTTTTTCCTTTGATTGGCCCCGACCAAGTCAATTAGGGGCGGGCATCGCCGGGATTGTTACACAGGTGCCGCTGCCGGTTTGTCATCCTCTATGGCAGTGATGGTTGAGGAAGTCGGCACCCGCTACCTCCACATGAACAAATTAGAAAAAAAGTAACACAGAGCTCCAACAACATTTTCAGCCAAAGACTGCTAGAGGACTCTAGCTGGTGCTAAAGTTGCCATGTTGCATTTCTTATAAAGTCTCTCATTAAAGCGGAGTTCCGGCCTATTTTGCAACTTTAGTGATTCCTGGAGTGCTCGCTTAATCACCAATGATGATGTTCAGATTTCAGCAGATGTTTCCACTCTTCAGCTTACAGAGCTGTAGTAGGTGCCAAGGTTGGAGCTCACAGCGCTCAAACACCTGGCCCAGGTTTCACGGTGTATTTACACAGGTTAACCACTTGTCCTACGGAAGATTTCCCCCCCTTATGACCAGGCCATTTTTTTGAGATACGGCACTGGGTTACTCTAACTGACCATTGCATAGTCGTGCAACGCTGTACCCAAATAAAATTGATGTCCTTTTTTCCCACAAATAGAGCTATTTTTTGGTATCAGAGGGGGTTGTTAATCAGTTTCAGCTGCTTTAGTGTTAATGAAATTAACAACAGGGGCACTATATGGGCAACAATGAGACAACCTCTAAAACGGGAATGGTTGTACAGGTGAAGGCCGCTGACATTTTTTTTCCCTTCTCGCCTTTTCTGATTGTTTTTCACTAGTTTTGCATTTGGTTAGGGTCAATGTCAAAAATGACAGCATGAGGGAATATCAAATGGGATAAAACCCTGGGAACAAAGAACACAGAGGAGAAATGGGAGTGCTTCAAGAGCATACTAAACAAAGGGATTGGCCAGTGCATTTCAAAGGGAAAAAACTCAAAAGAGCAAAACTAAACCCTGGGTGGCTAAACTGCAACATAAAAATGCATAATAATACTAAAGAAAAGGCCTTCAAAAAATACAAGACTGAGGGGTCATTGGCAGCATTCAAGCATTACAAAGAGTGTAATAAGAAATGTAAAGACGAAATCAAGGCGGCTAAAATAGAACACGAGAGACATATAGCGGAAGAGAGTAAACAGAACCCAAGAAATTCTTTAAGTATATAAACAGTAAGAAAGCGAGGCTAGAACACTTTGGCCCCATAAAAGACGACAAGGGAAATATGGCCACAGAGGATAGAGAAAAGGCAAAAGTGTTAAATAATTTCTTCTCTTCAGTCTTCCCAAAAGAATTGGGGGGCTACATTAACCCAGCTTGTAAGGCTAAACTAAATAAAACACCTCAGGAAGTACCCTCATGGCTAACAGAAGATAGACTTAGAACTAAACTAGAGAAACTTAACTTAAATAAATCACCGGGACCAGATGGCTTGCACCCGAGGGTTCTTAAAGAGCTCAGCCAGGTGATTGCCAGACTGTTAGTCCTGATCTTTAAGGATAGTCTACAGACGGGTATGATGCCAGCTGATTGGAAAAAAGCCAACGTGGTACCAATATTTAAAAAAGGGCTGAGATATATCCCGGGTAACTATAGGCCGGTCAGCCTAACATCAGTATTCTGCAAGATTTTGGAGGGGAAGTTAAGGGACCATATACAAGACTTTAGTAATAAAAACGGTATTATTAGTAGTAATCAGCATGGATTCATGAAAAATCGTTCTTGCCAAACCAATCTATTAACCTTCTACGATGAAGTGCCACCTAGATAAAGGAAAGCCTGTGGATGTGGTGTACCTGGACTTCGCAAAAGCCTTTGACACCGTTCCCCACAAACGCTTACTGTACAAACGAAGGAATGTAGGTATAGACCATAAGGTGAGTACCTGGATAGAGAACTGGCTCCAGGAGAGAGTCCAGAGGGTGGTGATTAATGGGGAGTACTCGGATTGGGCGGGTATGGAAAGTGGGGTCCCCCAAGGTTCTGTCCTGGGACCAATCTTGTTTAATTTATTCATAAATGATCTAGAGGAGGGGATATCTAGTACAATCTCAGTATTTGCAGATGATACTAAACTAAGCATGCCAATATCTTGTAAGAATATTTAATAATAAATATCTTGCGCTCGTACTTCATTATGTCAGAATATTTATACTGCTCTGAATATAGCAGTGTCTCTATTTATGGTTAATAAGCAAAGATCTATGAGAAAGGAGAGTCTTCACCTATTCCATAAATCAGTGTCGTGAATTCTTTTTAATTGATTAATTTCTTTTTAAAAGCATATACCAATCTTAGTGAGTACAGTCTACAGTATGGAATATATATAAAAATATTTATTCTCAAGACATATAATCACAATATATGATCAAACAGGAAGTGACACAAAGAAACAACTCTTACATAAACTACTAACTTCAAACAATTAATGCAATGTGATGTTTAGCTCAATAATGAAAGTGAAACTGAAACAAAGTGAAAGCAAAATGAAAGTAAGATTACCATTTCTTCCCAGGTATAGTATAAGCCATATATAGTATTTTATATAAACAGACTACAATGGTCTGCGCAATGCAAAGCCGAAAGTCACTTCACTGCAGATGAGTGAGAATAAGCCATGAAAAACGGAAGACTTAAAATTGCAAATAATGCACTTAATCTGATATTAATAAAAATGTATAAAAACAAAAATCAGTTATTTAGAGAAAAATTTACTATGGTCTATACGGCTGGGATCGTAATCTTATTATCCTTTAAATATGCAATATAAAACATATAAGGAAGGAATAAACAATTGTTGAATAAAATCAAATAACATAGCAAAGCATATTTACCACACTTAAGATGGCCGCTAGCTTCAAATGGGCGTTACCAGAGTCCTAAGATGGATGCCTTTCTTAAGATGGTGGCTTCCCTTCAGGTTTCAGATGAATGATGGACCATGGAGTATGTCTGGATGAGTCTATCGAGGAATGTAATAGCGTGTGTGTGATGTAAGTATATTGTATGTTGGGCAATGTAATGTGTCCTCTCTCATCTCTGGGCTGTTCTTTTATATGGTAAGAACAAAGAGCTATAGAAATTACCATAAGTTAAATCCAGAGGGATGAAACATTATCCCAATTGGTTGGGATATTCTATACCTGAACTGGTGAGGTCAGAGACACACCTCTTTGATAATTAACCCAATACTTGGTATAAAAAAATTAAAGGATGATTTCTCTATATGTAAGAGTAATCACAAAACATATATAAAACTTTGTCCAGACTCCCAGTACATACATAAATGTCCATCTGTATCTCCATCATTCACCTTGGCAAGTAATGCCATTTCAATACTTATATTTTTAATACAATATAATATTTCTATATGGGAATTTCTGAAATATCCCAAAACTGCATTTGGTATTTCGTCTATAGAGGGCAGTATCGTACCGTTCATTAAATTTTGTAGTTAAATAATAATTAGAAACAATTACCACTCTTCTTATCTAATGACCTCTTGATCTCTGGCTAGTGAATAGCCATTAATTATTTGACCATGCCAAAGACTGTCATGCATAGCGTCTAGAATTGGAAGATCTATTACTTAGTCTATTCTAAAGCAACGCTTATATAAACACTCCTACCACATACCTTAAAATGAAGTAATTAGTATTCACTCTAGTCTTAAGTCTAAGTAAGATTACTACTTTAAGAATATAAACCCAAAATGGTATATAACATTCCTAAATATATATGTATATGCCTTACATAATATAATGACATAATTATGGTTAATATCTTCTCACACATAATAATGTATCTTCAAAACTTATATATAGCTCATTTTAAAATACAACTAGAATATACCGGGGTATTGTCCATTGTTAAATAATTACAGACAGAGTGGCACTACCATCCCCTTAACATCTGGTATCAGACTGACTGAGTCTTATCTGATAGAGATGTCAATGTATCACCTTATTTATGACAAAAGAAAATAGAAATGTCTGCTGAAAGTATAAAACCCTATTGTAAGCCTGTGAGAGACATTTTGTTTAACAAGTACATAATGAACTTTCTTTGACCTTAAAAACAAGATGGAAGCCATGCCATTCAGAATCTCTTATGCATAATATGAAATATACATGGCTTTTAAAATCATTCTTATTCTATTAGTTAATTAATAACCCCCAATAATCCCGACAATCTTCTATGCAGGATGTGGAAATTTTACAAGCGGACCTGAACAAAATAATGGGGTGGGCAACTACATGGCAGATGAGGTTTAATGTTGAAAAATGTAAAGTAATGCACTTGGAGCGTCAGAAACACAAAAGCAAGCTACTCACTAGGGGGGAAACCTCTGGGTGAATCTAAGATGGAAAAGGACCTGGGGGTCCTAGTGGACAACAGGCTTGGCAGGGGCATGCAATGCCAAGCCGCTGCAAGCAAAGCCAACAGAATACTGGGATGTATAAAAAAGGGGATTCACTCCAGAAATAAAGAGATTATTCTCCCTATGGTCTCTGACTCTGGTCCGGCTACATCTGGAGTATGCTGTCCAGTTCTGGGCACCGGTCCTCAGGAAGGATGAGTCCAGAGAAGGGCAACAAAAAAAATTAGGGGAATGTAGGACTTCGGCTATGAGGAAAGACTACAGGCACTGAACTTATTCTCTCTGGAGAAGAGACACATAAGGGGGGATATGATATCAATGTACAAATACTGTACTGGTGAGGACCCTAGCATAAGGAACTTTTTAGAGAAAGGGAATACAATAAGACACGTGGCCACTCACTAAAACTAGAGGAAAAAACGCTTAACCGTAAAATACATAAGGGGCTCTTCACTGTCAGAGCAGTAAGGATGTGGAATTCTCTTCCACAAGCAGTCGTATCAGCAGGGAGCATCGGTAGTTTTAAAAAACTATTAGATGGGCACCTTAAAGACCACAACATACAGGGGTATACAATGTACGGTTAACGGCAAACACACACACACACATCATAGGTTGAACTGGATGGCCTGATGTCTTTTTTCAACCTCACAAACTATGTAACTATGTAACTATGAATAACTGGACTCTATAGAGGTGGCACAGGCAGTCCAACTCCTCCAGAATGGCACATCAATACGTGCCATTGCCAGAAGGTTTGCTGTGTCTCCCAGCACAGTCTCAAGAGCATGGAGGAGATTCCAGGACAGGCAGTTACTCTAGGAGAGATGGACAGGGCCGTAGAAGGTTCTAACCCATCAGCAGGACCGGTATATGCTCCTTTGTGCAAGGAGGAGCAGGATGAGCACTGCCAGAGCCCTACAAAATGACCTTCAGCAGGCCACTGGTGTGAATATCTCTGACCAATAAGAAACAGACTTCATGAGGGTGGCCTGAGAGCCTGACATCCTCTAGTGGGCCCTGTGCTCACTGCCCGGCACTGTGCAGTTCGATTGTCATTTGCCATTGAATACCAGAATTGGCAGGTCCGCCACTGGTACCCTGTGCTTTTCACAGATGAGCCCAGGTTCACCCTGAGCACATGTGACAGACGTGAAAAGGTCTGGAGAAGACGTGGAGAACATTATGCTGCCTGTAACATTGTTCAGCATGACTGGTTTGGTGGTGGGTCAATGATGATCTGGGGTGGCATATCCATGAAGGGACACACAGACCTCTACAGGCTAGACAATGGCACCCTGACTGCCATTAGGTATTGGGATGAAATCCTTGGACCCATTATCAGACCCTGCCCTGGGTTCCTCCTGGTGCACGACTATGCCCGGCCTCATGTGGAGAGAGTATCCAGCCAGGAGATAAGGGAATTGATACCACTGAATGGAAATACCCCAGAACACCATCGGTCCTCTCATTAGGAGCATTCCCAGATGTTGTCAGGCATGCATACAAGCACGGGGGCCATACAAACTAGTGAGTACCATTTTGAGTTGCTGCAATGAAATTTCAGCAAAATGGTAGCCTGCTGCATCATTTTTTCACTTTGATTTTTGGGGGTGGTGTCTTTAAATTCAGCCCTCTGTAGGTTGACAATTTTCATTTTCATTAAACGATGTGGCATCCTTTCCTTCCTAACACATTAGATATCCAGCATGAGATTTTTCCCTATTGAGATCTGATGTGTTTTCAAAGTGTTCCTTTAATTTTTTTTTAACAGTGTGTGTATATATATATGATGACAGCAAGCACCTTTTCCCATTAAAAAAGAGATTCTGGTAAGCCTTAATGGATGTAGAGGTCAAAATGCAGTGTAGCAGATTCATAGCTGAATGTCTTCCTGGCAAAGATGCATCAAAATGTGATCCCATATTCTCATATTTAAAATGATAGCAAAGGAAATAGGAGAAATTGTCTGTAAAAGCTAATACGGTTTAATTGCAATTTAAAAAGCTTAAAATTGATTGCTTGATCCAATCATGTTTTCTAAACTATCTACAGATGGTGCAGATCTTCCATTCACTAATATGTAAGGTTCACGCTAAGGCTAAGCAATGCGACTCTTGCTGTAATTCAGATCCTAATACTGCCCTCTAGTGTCTACAGAGAGTTCGCAGGCCCCTGCTATGCTGAGACCTGTCCAGAAAGAAATGGAGGCTTCCATTACTGACTTCTCTTTCTACAAATGATTGGTGCCTGGCTGCTATGCTGAAAATTCAAATAGAGCTGAAATTGCAGAAAAGCCATATGAAACCCTCCACAGTTATGTAGTGTATTAACACAGACAGGCTGTACAGGTTGCTTCTTTATTCACTGCACATCAGCATGCAACTAACTTCAGCCACACCCAGCTCCCAGACATATACATAATTGTAACATTTTGCAGACAGCAACTTAACCCGTTGCTTACCATACTACATTCCCTCCTCTCTTTGAATAAAACATAACATGCACAACGTATTAAGATTAACAAAATGCATGGATGAACAACTAAAAATTTAAACTATAAACTCCTGACTATACACATAGTCCTTAAGGTAGGCCGGTGGATTTGTTGCTCGTTTTTCTCTTGGCCATTCCGATGTGGATGGTTGTGGATTGAAGTCTGGATCACTGGCAGTATCATCACTACTCTTTGCCTGTTCGCCATCTTCCGATACTTGACCTTCTGACTCAATACATTTCTTCACAAATGAGGAATTACGCACTTTTGTGTGTCCATCTAAATCCTCTAAAACCACTTGAGTACCTCTTTTCTCCTTTACAACATAAGGCTCAGGTTCAAAGGACGGAGCCAGTTTGTTAAACCGATCACTTTGAAGCAACACCTTATCACCCTGTTGAAGGCCACTAGGTTGACAATGGCGGCGGTGGTTTGCATACCGTTCAGCCCGGATCTTCCTTTCCTCATCAATATGCCGAAAAGGTTTCTGACTTGTAGGAGGACCCCCAATGTCTGGCAATTTTGTCCTGAATTTGCGACCACAAAGAAGTTCCGCAGGACTAACGCCAGTGACAGTATGCGGAGTTGTGCGATAAGTCAAAAGAAAACGCCACAGTTCCTTTTTCCAGTCTCTTCTCTCTAAATGAGCAATCCGCAAAGCTTTCAGCAAGGTTCGATTCTGGCGTTCCACTTCCCCGTTAGCCTGTGGCCAGTATGGAGTTGTACGATGATGTTCAATAGCATTTGATTTCAGATAATCCTGAAATTCCTGAGAAGTAAATTGGGCACCATTATCACTCACAATCCGTTTAGGCAACCCATGAGATGCAAAAATGCTCTCCAACCCCTCAATTACAGTTGATGATGTAGCTTTAGTGAGAACTACCACCTCTTGCCACCTTGAATAATAGTCCACAACAACTAAAAGATGGTGTCCAGATGGAATGTCGCACAGATCAATGGCTAAATCTTCCCATGGTCCCTCAGGTAGAACAGTGTGAGTTACTGGTTCTGGTTTAGGTTTGCTGCCCACCAACTGACATGCTCGACATGAAGAAACCAAACGTTCCACATCCTTGTCAATTCCTGGCCACCAGACTTTCTCACGTAATCTTTGTTTGGTGCGTACAATGCCTTGATGGCCCTCATGGGCTAAATGTAATGTACGTTTCCGTAAGTCTTTAGGCATCACAATACGATGGCCACGTAAAACTAGTTGTCCTGCAATACTCAGCTCTTGTTTGATTCTGTGATAGCTTGGGTCACAATCCACCCAAACCCCTTGTCTTACACATTTTCTCAACCGAGCAATTTCCGGATCCACAGATGACAATTCTTCAACCTCCCGCGGTGTCAATGCCTGAGGCATGGCGTTAGTAGCCACAAAACGAATGTACTCTTCTGCCAGGTTATGAACAGGTGCAGAAGACTGAGGCAATCTGGAAAGTGCATCTGCCGCATTAGTCGGTCCAGGTCTGTACCGCACTGTAAAGCGATATGGTAACAATCTGAGAACCCATCTCTCAATTCTGGCGGATGGTTTTGAGCGTGGCGAATATATCACTTCCAGAGGCTTGTGGTCTGTGATGATTTCAAAATCAAGGCCGTAGAGATAGGTGTGAAACCTTTCACATCCCCAAACAACAGCCAAAGCTTCTTTCTCGGTCTGAGAATAACGTCTCTCTACATCAGTAAGGGATCTGCTTGCATACTGAATAGGCCTGTAATCGCCTGTGCATTGTCTCTGAACCAAGATGGCGCCTAACCCCACAGGGCTAGCATCGACAATAACTTGGGTGTGTGCAGTAGGATTGAAATAAGCCAAAGTTGTGGCGCAAGTCAGCCGTCTCTTAAGTTCATCAAATGCACCTTGTTCCAAAAAGCCCCACTTCCACGGGACTGCTTTGCGAGTCAACACTCTCAAAGGTTCACTGACAGTCGCCATATCTGGAATAAACTTGGCACAGTAATTCACTAGCCCAAGAAAACTGCGTACTTCTGCAGGGTTTTCAGGATTTCTGGCATCAGACACAGCTTTAATTTTACAGTCCTCCGGACCAATGCCCCTGTCAGACAGCACATGGCCCATAAAAGTCATTTTATTCATTTGAAATGTGCACTTCTTCTCATTTAATGTTAACCCTTTCTCCTTCAAGCGATTTAGCACTGCACGGAGACGTTCATCGTGCTCCTGTGTGTTTGTTCCCCACACAATTATATCATCAGAAATGTTATGCGTGCCTTCACAACCATGTAGCACTTGCTGAATCACATGTTGATAGGCCTCCGGTGCGGACGATACGCCAAACATCAACCTCTTGTATCTAAAAAGACCTTTATGGCTTGCAAATGTAGTGATGACTCTAGATGCTGGGGTCAATTCAATCTGATGATAACCCCATTTCAAATCCAGTTTACTGAAGACACTTGCCCCATTCATTGCATGCAGAACATCTTCAATAGTGGGAATTGGATGTCTCTCTCTCTGCACAGCTTGGTTAGCACATCTCATGTCCACACAAATCCGAATATCTGTGCCCTTTGGTACAACAACTAACGGCGATACCCACGGAGTGGGCCCTTCCACAGGTTCAATAATGTCAAGGTCTAGCAGCTCTGCCAGTTTGTGCTCAACAGGTGATCTCAGGCTATAAGGAAGTCTGCGTACTGGCTGTGCAATAGGCTTTACATGTGGATCAATGTGAAGCTCCAACTGAAAATCCTTTAATTTTCCAAACCCAGAGAAGCAATCTTTAAATTCCTCTTTCAATGCAGAAATAGCAGGAGACACCATATTCACTCTTGCGCTGCCTACATCACGGCCAATCTGTAACACCCCTAGTGCCATTGCGGTTTGACGACCAAGCAGAGGCGACCCTGTGCCATCTACAACATAGAATTCGGTCTGCAATGGAGGACCAGTCTCATGTGTTTGAACAGAGGTATAAAATTTGCCTTTAAGTTGCAGTGGTGTACTGGAGCCATAAGTATAAATCTGTTTAGTGGTGTTACACAATTTAAGGTGATTTTCTCTGCCATTAAGACTGTGCCAAGAAGCCAAGTCCATAACATTGCATGTAGCTCCAGAGTCAATCAACACTGACACATCCGTATTTCCAATCTTAATGGTTAATGTCCCGGCTTGCAGAGAACACAGGGAGAATATAAATTCACAGTCAGGAGCACTCTCTTTATCCTCAGCTATAACATTTACTTGTGCAGATTGTCCTTTGGTTGTGTTATCTCTGGTTGTACTTCTACACACAGCTGCAAAATGACCTGTCTTTCCACTAGCAAAGCACATTTTATTCTGTACCACAGTGCAGTCCTGACTTGTGTGTCCCGCCCTGCCACATTTATTGCAGGTGATGTGTAAAATCCTCTTTGGAAAACTCTCTTTCCTACTCCAGATATTCCTATTATTATAGGTAGGTTTGGAGACTGTATTGACAGATGCAGTGTTCTTGGTTTCAATATGCAGAGCCTGGAGCTCAGACAGTTCAATGGCTCTTGCAATCTCCTGCAGACTAGTAAGTGTGAGACTAGGTTCTCTCAATAATCTCCTCCTGAGGTGCACAGATGTGCATTTCTCTATGACCTGATCTCTGATTATCTCCTCAGTTACAGTCCCAAAATCACAAGACTTTGCCAGATATTTCAGCCTAGTCACATAACTGTCTGTGGTTTCTCCCAGTTCTTGCACAGCCTGTCTAAACTTATATCTTTCATAGGGAATATTTTTCTTTGGCTCAAAGTACTCACTCAGTCTATTCATGGCTGTCTCATAGTCTGAATCTTCCCCTGTTGCTCCCAGGGTTTCAAAAATGTCCTGAACTTGAGGTCCAGCTAGATGCAGCAGCATGGCTCTCTTCTGAGCAGGTGCAGTCACTCCTGTGGCTATAACATAGAGCTGAAATCCCTTCTTCCACTTGTCCCAGCGCTGTGAGAGACTAGTGTGGTCTCCAGACACATCAAACGGTCCGATAGCCGGTAAATCCAGAAAGCTAGCCATCCTCGTCGCCAAAATGTAGTGTATTAACACAGACAGGCTGTACAGGTTGCTTCTTTATTCACTGCACATCAGCATGCAACTAACTTCAGCCACACCCAGCTCCCAGACATATACATAATTGTAACATTTTGCAGACAGCAACTTAACCCGTTGCTTACCATACTACAGTGCTTCAGCTTTTTTTTTTTTTTTTTTAACATCCAGGCTTCATGCACACTTGATGTTTTTAACGTGGCTGTTAGGGGAGTCTGGTGTTTTGTTTTTTTCCTGCCCTAAATTCCGCTTCATGTTAGTTCATGCACACATAGGTGTTTAGAGGCAGAAAGAAAAAGCCATTGCCAGAGCGGCCAGGAGTAGCAGCGTTTTGCCATGTAAAACACGTGTTAATTTTCGTAAACGCGTGTTTAGGCGCATCAAGTGCTTGAGCGCTACTTAATTTCAATGGGCAGAATAAATTATTCTTCTGGCCAATGAATATGATTAAGATCCAAGCAATTGACATACCTAAAAACGCAGTTACAAACGCCAAGCAATATTTACTGCCAAAACGCTGTTGCCAGGAGGAAATGGGCAGACCCCCTGTGTGTAAGAGGCCTTAAAGCGTAACTCCGATTTTGTTGAGACAAAAACATTCCCCTCTGGGTGATCGCTGTACATTTAAAGGATTTTTAACAAACTTTTTTGGCGATTCCTACCTTTTATTATTCTGAAGAAATCACAGTTTGTTCCTTTGTGCTGAGTGGGTCTAATGGGTCTAATGGGTGTGGTTTCACAATTATCAACCAGCTGTGGCAGCTGCAGAGCACTAATGAGGAAAGCTCGTGGGTCTGCATCCCTTTAGACGTGTTCCTGGGAGTATCTCACCAAAAATGAAAATTTTGTTGCAGGGGATGCCAAAAATCTGACTTGTATCTTATTGCAGACTTCTGGGAAAAATGGTGAGCCAATCACACAAGCAGGAAATTATGTTTCTGGGGTGTGGTCAGTATACATTCTGTGTACAGAACAGTTCCAGGCGGCCATATTGCATTTTCAGAAAATTACAACAGCTGCAGATTGAAAAGGAAAGGTAATTTTTAATAACATTCAATTACAATATGATGTGTGTTGCAATTGTATACGCTATATTGTTTTTCTTTGTTTGCTATTTTTTTCCCCCCACAAAAGTGTAGTTACCCTTTAACTCCAAGCCTGTACTGCACCTGTGCTGGTCCACTGCATAAAAGTCCATCTATCTCAGCCTTTCCAACCTTTTCAACACAGAGGAACCCTTGACATTTCTGCTTTCGGGGAACCCCTGCTAAAAATTAAAAATCTACAACTCATGATACATTAGTGTGACAGTCAGTGGGAAGAATGCTCCTTACTCTTGTCATCATATGGAAGAATTACCCCCTTACAGAGAGCTAAAAGGAACAATGGGGTCAGGGGGAACTTATCTGAGAGGCAGAACTTGCTCATTTCTCAAGGAACCCCTAGCAACCTCAGGAGGAACCCTAGAGTTCCACGAAACCCTGGTTGAGAAACCCAGGTCTATCTCGTCTTATTATGAACTAATGTGTGGCCAACAACTGGGAGCTTTGTGGTTGCAGAAATAGACGGCCCGATGATGTGGGGTCTGCTTTTCTTTTTTTATTTTTATTTTTGGATCCTTAGTAGAGCATGTAGGAAATTTGCCGAAATTTAATTTAGAATTTTTTGTTTCACTATAAACCTTTCCTAAGAGATACTGTATATTGGGCTGTTATATATATATATATACATATATATATTCAGTTCTGCTTCAGAGCTGAACTATAAACTGACAAAATAAGACACTAATCAGTGCAGCTCTGTAATCATCAATGCATCATTAATGTATTCAAAGACTCTGGATTGAAATTTGGTGCCTAGGCACTCCAATGTCTATGCATCATAGCTGTGTAGCGCATACCTCCGCAGGTGCTGCTGGTGATGATGGGTCCCCTGTTCTGTCACAATTCTTCAAACTTCTAGGTTCCCACTGACAAACTTGGTCATATACTAAAGCCATCTACAGTGGGTATGGAAAACAATCAACCCCCCCCCCCCCTTTAAAATAATCACATTTTGTTGCTTTGAAGCCTGAAATGAACGCAGAAACAGTTTTTGTTTTATCCAGCTGTATTTACTCAGTGCAACTTATAACATCAAAGTGAAAGATATAACACCAACAAAAAATTAAAACACAGAATCAATGAGTTGGAAAAAAGATCACTATTCTGCCCACAGACTTCTATTCCGTTTACTTGTGTTTATGTTGCTTAAAAAAACATGTTGGGTTTTCTTGATTCACACAAGCTAGTTATAGTACAGGCGCCACCTACTGTTCTTTTCTGGTATAGCTTGCAGTAATTATATCTTGAAAAACTAATAGAATGTGTTAATAAAGTTGTTAGGAACCAGTGCATTCTGGAAGAATTCTAGAGGAAGTGAATCAGCCACCATTTTTGAGAAGTTACATCAAGGCAGCAAGATATATTTCCTCAATCTTTCACCATCACCCCTGAGAGAGCTTAAAAATTGAGTTCTTGTTATCCCATCCTGTATTATAGAGCATTGTTTCTTTCTTGTATGACACTTTGTACTGATTGATGTTTATTTTATCAATTTGTAGTTTTACCTGGCGGCATGTTCTAATAAATTTGCGATCAAAGAAATATGATATCTGAAGTTTATGGAGCAGGAAGGTTTATCCCTCTGTCCTAGAGACAGAACAATCACCCTCCCCCTCCTAAAAAATTACTTGTAAACTCAATCAGCTGTGGCTAATCCCTTCTCAATGGCACACAAAGCCATTTGACTTTCAACTGTGAACAGCTGTGGTCATTTTGATTAGCTCAGCATCAAAGGAGCTTTCCTGGAGCATTTCAGTCTCTGGTAGTGCAACTGAAGCAAGAAATCAACTATGGGTGGCAAACCACTGTCTCCAGGATAAAACTGTAGACAGGCACAAGTCAGGAGATGGGTACAAAAATAATGTCAAAGGCTTTATCAATGCCTAGAAGCACAGTGAGGTCTATTGTTAAAGTGGAATTAAACTTCCATCTATTGTTTGTACCTATAGGTAAGCCTATAATAAGGCTTACCTATAGGTACCTAAAATATCTCCTAAACGTGCATCATTTAGGAGATATTTACTGTATATGCAGCTGATGTCGTCATCAGCACATGTGCTCTGAAGAAACGGCCACCCATGCTGTTTCTTCAGAGCCTTGTGCCGTGACCTGCAGCTCCCGCGTGCATGCGCAGGAGTGACATCACGCAGCTCCGGCCAGTCACACAGCTGGACTCCGGGGACCCGGAAGGAAGACGGGGGAAGATGTATGCGGCCTCAAGTGGTGACAACGAGGGCTTCATTTGCAGGTGAGTTTCACATAATGTGCTAGTATGCGATGCATACTAGCACATTATGTCTTTACGTTTGCAGGTCAGAAAAAAAAAAGCAGCGCTTTACTTCGTCTTTAAGAAGTGGAAGGTATTTGTTACAACACAGTCTCTCCCTAGATCAGGATGTCGCTCCATACTGGATGAAATGGTCAAGAGGAAACTGGTCAGAGAGGTTACCATGAGGCCTACAGTAACTATGAAGCAATTGCAGGAATTTATGACAAAGAGTGGTCATTGTGTGCATGTGACAACAATATCACAAATTCTCCACAAATGTGGCTTGTATGGGAGGGTTGCAAGAAAAAAACCCACTCCTCAAGAAAGGCCACATCTTTGCCAAAATGCACCTTGAAGGTTCAGAGGCCACATGGAAAAAGGTGTTTTGGTCAGATGAGACTAACATTTCTAACAGGCTAATCAGGTCCAGATGGCTAGGCAATCAGCAGTTCACAGCAATCAGGTCCCACATCCTTAGGGCTCTTTCACACGGTCCGCCTCCGCAGGCGGATCCGTGTTGCTCAGCGGGGATCGATCCGCGATCCCCGCTGAGCCGGGCGGATGACAGCTCCGTCTCCGCTTGCAGAGCGGAGAGGGAGGTGTCTCAGCACCCGCTGCCCTCTATGGGGGATCGGAGGAGAGCGGACCGCTTGTCCGCTCTCATCAGATCCGCTCCGCTCCGATTACTGAACGGATGGAAAACTAGGGTTTCCATCCGTCCAGATTTCAGCACAGGATCGGATGCGGATGGCAGCGGGTGTCAGGGGAGGTGACCTCCGCTGACACCCGCTGCCCCATAGAGCTGCATGGAGGATCCGATCAGATCCGCCTAAAAAACTGACAGGCGGATCTGATCGGACCGCCCGTGTGAAAGAGCCCTTACACAGGTTGCAGTCTCTCAGCTTGCACTGGCCTGAAGATGCAGCAACTATCTCTCTCCAGCAGGCTCAGGTGCAGGTCTGTCCCCTCTCCCTGACTTGGGTAAACAGGCACAGCAACAGGTCCTCTCAGCTCCTCTCTCATGGCTCTGGTTCACAGGGCACAGACCCTCACAACAGATCTGTTCTCAACAGATCTGCCCCGATCAAGATCAGGTTGCCTGGGAAAATAGTCATGCTTCTCCTCCTACACAGGGGTGTTGCTAGGTGGGAAAATTACCAGGAGCTTCAGCCCGAAGGTAAATTTGATCCCACAATACCCTGGTTCGACATCAGAAGGAGGCGTGAAGATCAGCGCCGAGGTCTGGACCCCTTTTCGTTACAGGTCCCCTGTACCTCTAGTCCCCTTTAAATTACAGGTCACCTGTACCTCTGGTCCCCTTTACATTACACAGCCCCTGTACCTCTCCATCCCTTTACATTACACAGCCCCTGTACCTCTGAACCCCTTTACATTACACAGCCCCCACACCTCTGGACCCGTTTTGCATTACACAGCCCCCCCACACCTCTGGACCCCTTTACATTACACAGCCCCCCCCCACATCTCTGGACCCCCTTAGCATTACACAGCCCCCTCACACCTCTGGACCTGTTTTGCATTACACAACCCCCCCCCCCCTCACTCTAGATCCCTTTTTGCATTACACAGCCCCCCACCCCCACACACCTCTGGACCCCTTTTGCATTTTTGCATTACACAGACCCCCCCACACCTCTAGACCCCTTTTGCATTACACAGTCCCCCCACCTCCACACACCTCTGGACCCTATTTGCATTTCACAGCCCCCCCAACACCTCTGGACCACTTTTGCATTACACGGCCTACCAACCCCCCCCCCCCCCCGCCCCCACAGCTCTGCCCCTTTCTACCTTATTCGGGGATGTAGAGGGGGAGATCCAGGAGCGGAGCAGGGAGCAGAACTAAGGCAGAACAGGAGAGAAAAACAGCTTTGCCAGTGCTGAATAGACAGTGGGAGGCGGTAGCTGCCGAAGTTAACTTTCCAAGTTAACTTTTTAGCCCCGAGTCCCAAGGCCTGGGGTTGGCCCGGGAACTCTGGGCTATAGTATGCAGTTTGTGCATCGTGATTGGTTGCTAGGTGGTCCCCTTAAAGGAGGATTAAACTAAAAAAAAGTTTTGGTAAACCCACAAGTGCTTTTTTTACCTTTACCATACCTCCCAACTTTTTGAGATGGGAACAGAACAAGGGACACCTATTAGCAAAAGTATAGGGCACACCCCTTGCCACACCCCCTTAAAGCAGAATTATCCCCAAAAAAAATTTTTTAGAGTCACAAGTGCTTTTTTTTTACTATTACTATTCCTTTATCTTTTGAAATTTACAGATGCAGCAATTTAGAAATTGGATGAAAGCTTTAGCACTGGGAAACACTTTCTGAAAAATAAAAAGTGCATTTTATATACAGACCAAAGTGAGGGACAAATGAGGGGGAAAGAGGGACAGAGGAACTTTGTTCCAAATCAGGGACAGTCCCTTGCAATCAAGGACAGTTGGGAGGTATCCTGTACTATTCCTGATTTAGAAATGCAACAGTTTAGAAATTGGATGAAAAGTTTAGCAATGGGAAACACTTTTTGAAAGATAAATAGTGCATTTTACAGTGTATATATATATATATGTAGCACTGCCCCCTAGGGGACTGCTGTGAATTGCAATTTCTGGATTCCCCTTAGTTACCCATAGCAACAGTCTGTAGAAACGTATCACTTCAGACACTTGGATTAGACAATAATCAGTCCAGGGGACTTTGGTTTTTGTGTTTTATTTAGAACTGGGATGGGAGAAAGGATGAGTGGGAGACTCCAACTATGAACTATGCACAAATCTTGAGGACAACTAGCTGTAGTGTGTGGCAAGGCCGCTGCTTCACCTTGCCACTGAAGTGAAGATAAAGAATATGATCCTGATTTAGTTTCTCTACAGGGTCCTAACTTGGCACCCCCTTTCTCACTTGCTGTGTGTGCTAGCTCCTGTCCACTGACACTCTACTGGAGCGGTCCCCTTCCTGGGCAGACCCCTGGCAAGCTTCCCGGTACTCACGGACACTGTTTTTCCCAAGGTTGCTCTGCCTTCAACTGCGCTTGTCAGCATCCACTGGACCTCCTGGCTCAGCACCACACTTCTGGCTCACTAGGCCGACCACCTGTGACCACCTTCTACACAGACAGGAGGAGAGACAGCCATCACCCTCCTTCTGGGACCTGGCTTCCCACCAAAAGACACCCAGTCACATGTGCCCTTGGCTTTTATAACGAATGCCAGGATGCACCACTATTGTGCCAACCCACTGGGATAGTTACAAAAGCCTGGGTGTCAATGGCTGGGTTTCCTCCACTGTCCAACAGGCTCTCCTATTGGATACAGTGGGGACACTCCCTCAGACCAGATGAATCACACATTCAATCATACATAGATCAGACCAAAATGAGAGACAAATGAGGATGAAAGAGGGACATAGGCTCTAAATCAGGGACAGTCCCTCGCAACCAGGGACAGTTGGGAGGTATGTAGCTGTGTAGTACTTACCCTCTGTTCTGCACACAATTCTCCAAGCTGCTTGGTCCACGCTGACACACTTGGTCATGACTACCAGTCCTGGACACGTCACTGCTCAGAATGATAAACATATCGGAATCAGACAGAAAATCACAGAAAAACAGGCACAAAATATAAAGGTAATCACATGTATGTTTCATTTCCATTTTAGATGCTATTTTCTTTGAGCCGTTTAGTTCCAGTTCTCGGATTACATAGAATAGAATCTCATGCAGTGTCAGACACCTTGATATATGGTATTGTTTTCTCTGCGCTGAATATAAAATGTGTTACAATGATTCCTTGCAATTACATTCGGAATACATTATATATGTCATTCCCTGAACATCCATATATCTATACGTCAGTGTTGACACCCTTTATACTGACAAAACTTAGAAGACAATGAGAAAGCTTGTTAAAGCTGAACTCCGGGCAAACAGCCAAGAGATGATATACACGGATGATATACACATAAAAGTGCTGTTTTATAGTACATGGCAAAAGTTTTGTATTTATATCTATCCAGCCCTGAAATTTACAGAGCTCTGTCACACAGTGTATGGAAGGAGATCTGTTTTTTATTTGCTGCAGTTTAGTAACACTTATGTAACTGTAGGGGGTCAGCCCCTTGAATGACTAAACTCCATTACACTGTACTTCTATTGAGAAATTCCCACAGACTGTCATGCATCTTTCAGCCACAAGATGTCACTGTTGTTGTTAATGAGAATAAGCCACAGTTGTTGTTTTTTAAGTGAAGGGATCTTTCTGGAAAGGAGGAGGGAGCAGGAAGTTCCTGGGACGGTGTGGTGTTCGTCTCTCTATGGCTGTGCTGAGCTGAGGAAAGGTACTGCATGCTGTGGCCTTGAGAGGGGATATAGACTCTATAATCCAGGGGCAGAGCAACAGGATCTTGCCAGAGGAGACAGAGCTGAACTGTGGTACTACGGACTGCAGCTGAGAACCAGAGAAAGAGAGGAGAGAACATCCCAGAGCACCTCAAGCAAGTTACAGAGCAAGGGGCCAGACTGCAGTGACCTCCAAGTGACAGAACAAGATAAACTACTTGCAAAGAAACCCAGACCAGTGCATAAGAGACTGCAGCTACAGACAGCAAGGGACAGATCCAGAGACCTGACTACATCCACCATCACAGAGACTGAGATAAAGCAGCTGTACCTACAGAACTGTGAGTGTGCACCGGTGCTAACCTGTGGCAGGGCATAGAGCAGGTTTCTGTAGACAGAGCGTTGCAGCAACGTGTCCCGGTTAGTGGGAATCAGATAGGATCATATAGCAGAGTAGCCTGTATTTCTGTGTGTGCGTTGGCGCCATTTTAAGTATCACGTTGCAGTTAACTTTGCTGTAAACCTATGTAATCTGTTATTACTGTTAACATCATTCTCCGGTCATTATACTCTGTTGGTTAATAAAGCCGGTATCTGCTTCAGCCTCTCTGTCTGCTGTACCGTACTTGAATTCTGCATTGGGGTCCCCTACTCCTCTGACCGCTACATAACGATATGCATGCCTCATACATACTAGAGGGAGTACAACTGGGGGAGCCAATGGTGGAGAAGGATCTGGGTGTTCTGGTAGATCATAAGCTTAATAATAGCATGCAATGCCAAGCTGCGGTTTGTATTAGGAGAGGTATGGACTCCAGAGAGGGAGAGAGATATCATTTTGCCTCTGTACAAATCATTAGTAAGACCTCATCTTGGAACTCTATATCACCAAACCAACCTCCTTTTCTCTAGCTCCCTCTTCATCTCCTCCCATGCTTGCCTCCAAGACTTCTCCAGAGCCTCTTCCTTCCACTGGAACTCCCTACCCAATCTATCCAACCAGGGCTGCTGCTAGAGTCACAGGGCCCCGTACAGCCTACCTGGCAGGGCTCCCCCCGAATATATAAAGACAATAGTTTCACTAAAAATACACTAAAATAATTATTAGTGGACACAAACATAAGAGAGAACCTGTATAAATTTGCCCTTTTAATGTTTACAATTATTTTATTTAAAACATTTTTGAAATTCTTTATTATTATGTTAAAATTATTTTTTTTGTTTACAATTTGCTATTTTCTTAAAGGAAAGTGAAGCCTGCAGTGCTGTGGGAGGAAGTGGGGGAGAAGCAATTACAGGAACAATGCCCTTTGTTTGTGTCTCTCCCCGCAGCAGCTGAAAGCTGGTAGGAGGGGGGGATTGGCTTTTAGCTGCTGCAGAGAGCCACACAGGGATTCCTTCTGTAATTGCCCCTCCGCCCGACCGCACCGATTCCTCGTCCCCCACGCTGTATGCCGTGTTTTTTTTTTTTTACATTTTTTTTTTCTTTGCTAAGTCTTCATTTACATCGCTTGACATGTTTGGTCCTTATCAGCCATCGTCCCCATTCTCTGTATCATAATATAATGAAGATCACCTTTATGACAACACCCTAGGGGTGGGAACATAACACCCTACAATCACAGTATTCCCTCATTATTTTATTGAATAAAACTAGTGATGTCACTCAACCCATAAGACTGACTGAGGACATCTTGTGGGCAAAATAAGTATTGCTGAATTTAAAGGTGTGTAATACAGCCTAAGCTGCTTTTTAAAATGTATGTATTAAAGGCAGGGCCTTTTTTCAGCAGGAACGCTGGGGAACGCGGGGGAACGCAGTTCCGGCACCTCCAGCACAGATTGTATGCCATAGCAAGGGGTGCTGTGTTGTGATGTAGGGTCTACTGATGCTTGCTCCTGGGGTGCCTATTGTTGCTGGAGTGGATCTTTTTTTTGTGTGGCAATCTATTGTTGCTGGTGAAGGGTCTTTTGTTACTGGGGGTTACTGGAAGGGATCTACTGTTTAGGGAGGGGTCTACTGTTGCTGGCTGCTGGAGAGTCTATTGATGTTGGCTGCTGGGAGATCTGTTTTTGCTGCTGGGGGTCTATTGTTGCTGGGAGGGGCACTATTGCGGGGGATCTAATTTAATCTAATTTATTGCTTCTTTTGTTATCATTACCAAATTCCATACAATATACTTAACAGTACTAAATTATACTTGGCTCTATATTCTTTCAAAGGGGCCGTACTTGGAGGTAGGTAGAGAGCGGAACCAGGGGTCAGTGCTTGGAGGTGGGTAGGGGCCGGAGACAGGAAGTGATTTAGAAGGGGGAGTTCCTGCACCTATTATCTGAGAAAAAAAACACTGATTAAAGGTACTTGTATAATGCCGTCAATTTACGCAATGCTTTACATATATATATTGTACATTCATGTCAGTAACTGATCTCAAGGAGCTTACAATCTAAGCTCCTAACTCACATTCATACACATGCTAGGGCCAATTTAGAGAGCAGACATTTAACCTACCAGCATGTCTTATGAGGAATCCCACACAGACACAGGGAGAACATGCAAACTCCAGGCAGGTAGTGCTGTGGTTGGGATTTAAACTAATGACTCTAGTGCTTCTAGGTGGAAGTGCTAACCACTTCGTCATTTAAAATCTTTGGTGGGGGGGGGGGGGGGGGGGTGCTATATAACCTATACAACATATTTGCCCCAGTGCTGACCTTTAATCATTCAGCCATAGCAGCTCCAGCCAAATACCTTATTATCAAGCCTGGTCATTTTTTTTTTATATTTGTACTTTTTACTTCCCTTTATTTGATCAACACAAACATGAAATTGCTCCCGCAGATGGACTACCTTCCAAAACTTGAATAAATAGGCTTGCATTTTAATAGGATCCAGAAGAATGACTTTTCCATGAGAGCTACACGCTGATAACTCTATTACAATGGCCTTCAATTATTTGTATTTTGGTTTAAGTCTGCACATTTTAGTAATCATATTCTGCACATTGTTAAATTTAATTGACACAATAATATCAAGGACAAAAATTAAATTATCTCAACTTCTACTCTGGATGCAAAATACTTGGTTTATATCAATAAGATGAACATGTATGAGTTTATTTCCCCCAGTTTGTAAATGAGAAAATGTATTTAAGTATTAAAAAGATTAAAAGTTTAGCAGTGTCATTGGTGGGTGTACAGATTGCTGAAGTATAGCTAATAGTTCAGCAGGGCAGTGTGCTGAGAAGGGGCAGAGATGCACAGATGAGAGTGTAGTGAATAAGTGTAATAGAAGGGAAAGTGTGGTGAAAAAGGAGAGATACAGGGGATAGCCCAAGAAAAAACGATAAATACAGGGGACAGTGTGGTGATCAAGGAGAGATACGGGGTACAGCGCAGTCAAAAAGGAGAGATACAGGGGATAGCTGGTGGAAAAGGAGAGATACAGGTGACAGTGTGGTGGAAAAGAAGAGATACAGGGGACAGCGTGGTGAAAAAGGAGAGATACAGGGGACAGCGTGGTGAAAAAGGAGAGATACAGGGGACAGCGTGGTGAAAAAGAAGATATATAGGGGACAGCGTGGTGAAAAAGGAGAGATACAGGGGACAGTGTGGTCAAAAAGGAGAGACACAGGCGACAGTGTGGGGAAAAAGAAGAGATACACGGGACAGCGTAGTAAAAACTGAGAGATACAGGGGACAGTGCAGTCAAAAAGAAGAGATACAGGGGACAGTGTGGTGAAAAAGGAGAGATACAGGGGACAGCGTGGTGAAAAAGGAGAGATGCAGGGGATAGTGTGGTCAAAAAGGAGAGATACAGGGGACAGTGTGGTGAAAAAGGAGAGATACAGGGAACAGTGCGGTCAAAAAGGAGAGACACAGGGGGCAGTGTGATGAAAAAGGAGAGATACAGGGGACAGTGTGGTGAAAAAGGAGAGATACAGGGGACAGTGTGGTGAAAAAGGAGAGATACAGGGGACAGCGTGGTGAAAAAGGAGAGATACAGGGGACAGTGTGGTGAAAAAGGAGAGACACATGGGACAGCGTGTTAAAAACTGAGAGACACAGGGGACAGTGCGGTAAAAAAGGAGAAACACAGCGGACAGTGTGGTGAAAAAGGAGAGATACAGGGGACAGCATGGTGAAAAGAAGAGATATAGGGGACAGTGTGGTGAAAAAGGAGAGATACAGGGGACAGTGTGGTGAAAAAGGGAGATACAGGGGACAGCGTGGTAAAAAAGAAGAGATATAGGGGACAGTGTGGTGAAAAAGGAGAGATACAGGGGACAGTGTGGTGAAAAAGAAGAGATATAGGGGACAGCGTGGTGAAAAAGGAGAGATACAGGGGACAGTGTGGTGAAAAAAGAGATACAAGGGACAGCGAGGTGAAAAAAGGAGAGATACAGGGGACAGTGTGGTGAAAAAGGAGAGATACATGGGACAGTGTGGTGAAAAAAGAGAGATACAGGGGACAGTGTGGTGAAAAAAGGAGAGATACTGGGGACAGTGTGGTGAAAAAGGAGAGATACAGGAGACAGTGTGGTGAAAAAGGAGAGATATAGGGGACGGGGCAGTCAAAAAAGAAAAGATAAAGGAGCCAGTGTGGTGAAAACGGAGAGATAAAGGGGACAGTCTGGTGAAAAAGGAGGTATACAGGGGACAGCGTGGTGAAAAAGGAGAGATACAGGGGTTAGCGTGATAAAGCAGAGAGGAAGGCAGTGTGGTGAAAGAGAGAGGACAGTGTAACAAGATAACGCAGCACAATAAAAATGTTCTCAAAACACGAGTAGACACATTGCAAATGCATTGAAAACACATCAGAAATGCATATCAACGTGTTCAATAATGCAGTTTAATGTGTCTTAGCACAGGTCCCCTAATCCCTGCGCTGTGGTATGGACCAGCCCTAAGGCCCCATTTACACCTCACCAATTTGTAGCTCAAAGTTCCAAAACGCTGGAAGAGAAAAAATAAGTTTTGCTCTATGGAGATGGTTCAAAGTTTGGAGTTACTTTGTAGCTCGATTTGGACAGATTGGTGAATTTGGCACTCCCCCCATAGAAATGCATTGAATTGCGTGATTCACACAATTTTGAGCATTTTAGTGAGTTTTTTTTGTGAATTTTTCTACTCAAATGCAATAATTCAATATTGATAAAAAAAAACACAAAAATAAATACAGTAGCATATAAATAAATAATAATCAAAAATAAAGAATAAAAAGAATTAATAATAAATAAATAAAATAAATTAACCACAAACCCCCTAACCTTCAGAACATAATTACCAAATAAATAATAATAAGTAAATAAATAAATCCCTAACCTATTCTAATTCCCTTACTCTAACCCTTAACCTAACAAAAAAAAAAAAAATTACAAATAAAATAAATAAATTATAATAAATAAAAGTGGATGAAAAAGCTGAAAATCAGCAACAGATGATATTTTTCTCTATTGGCTAAAATAAAACCCCACCAAAGCTCAAAAACACTGTACAAAATACACAAAAACACATAAAAACGTGCAATACGACGCCCAAAAAAATGCTCAAAAAGGGGATTCTGAGGTGTAAATGCAGCTCAAAGCCTCTTTCACACTAATTTGGCAGCATCCACAGAAAAATAAAAGTAGACCACTTCCCACTAATGAACTGCGAATTCTGTGCACCGCATCCAGGGCCATCTTACCGAATGGGCACGCTGGGCAGTTGCCCAGGGGCCCCACTTGCCCGGGGGGCCCCACCTGCCCACCGACCCAGCCCCAGCCAAGCATTAGTCCCGATTCCCGTCTGCATCCCACCGCTGAACTTAGCAGGTGGCAAGGGCCTGTCGGCCCTGCGCTGCTGTCAGGCCAGTTGGGCCATGGAGGGGGAGCCCACAACTGCAGGAATGCCTGTCCGCCTTCACAGGAACAGGCACACACAGCACAGTCGAGTCTGACTCCCGTCTGTGTGTGTCACCGGACCCAGCCGCCAAACATGGAAGCTGTCATTAGCCATGCACTGCTGTACCAAGAAATATCGCCTTATCGATAATTTGCAATTTTATTCTCGTGGGTGATTGTGTAGGCAGGGCCCCAGTGCACTGCATTGCCCGGGAGGAAGCTCCGCCGCGAGACACCGCCGGGACACATCCCTGGATCCCGGTGACAAGGTAAGTAACCCTGCTTTCAGGATCCAGCGATGCTTCTGGCGGTACCCCGAGTATGGCTCGGGGTTACCGCTTTTGGCTCTGAAATTTAACCCCGAGCCACGCTCGGGAATACCGCTAAGAAGGTTAATAACATCCTGAAATTGGTTTGCAAAATGCAGTGCGATTAGCAGAATCAAATCTCATGGGTATGAACACCCATGCAATCTTATTCTGGTGCGGCCAACAAAAGGGTCCTGCACGATTTTGGTTATGGTTACGGTGCGATTTGAGCCATACAGAATAATGGCTGAAATTGCACTGCTGAAGAATCGCATGTGAGTTCAAAATTGCATGCAGTTCCTGCACCACACAGTGTAAACCGGGACTAAAGGCAAAACATTTTTTTTTTTTTGGAAAGCGCAAAGGAGAGTTATAAAACCTTTTGGGTTTTTTTTGCCATCTGTGTCCCATTGGGGAGATTTCCTTTTACTTCCTGTCCTACAGCCAAACAGGAAATGAGAGGAAATGCCCCCAAAGTGAGGTAATCCCTGGTTGTAATCAGGGTCACCAAAAGAAAAAAAAATGTCCCCATTTGAAGATTTCTCCTTTATTCTTGTTCTGTTGACAGCCTCAAATTTGGAAAATTCCTTTACTTTCACTCTCGGTGATAACGATAAACTGAACAAATGGAGAGAGTGGGGGGCACAGACACCAATATAACCCTTTAGTTCTATTTTAAGGCTCGGTTCACACTGATGCGATGCGGGAAGGCTGCGAATTCGCAGCCTGTTCCCGCATCGCACACGCAGCCCCGGCAGTTCACACTGCCATATGCGATCCGCTGGAGGTGTCAATGTAATCTTAACGACACCCCCAGTTTGATCGCATATCGCAGTGCGATCGTGCAGTTCGCACAGGATCGGATCGCACAAGTGTGAACCGCTGTGCGATCCGATCCTGATGCGGCAGCAAAAATGCCTCCTGTGCGTGTTTGCTGCGGGTGCGATGCGAATTTAGCCATACAAACTGTATGGCTAAACTCGCACCGCACAGCTGATCGCATGTCATGTCGGAGCAGTGCGCTCCGACATTACATGCGAACCCCGCACACGCAGTAGTGTGAACCGGGGCTAACTCTTCATTGAGATACAGAATCCAATCCACTTTTCACTTCTCAAAATACAGCAAAGAGCATATTTTCCAGTCTTGTGAAGTGTAGGAAGGCAATGACTTTATTAAGCACTGTCTCTGAGAACTAACATTAAACATGAAAGCAAGGGGGGGTAGCTAGGACCGAATTATACAGTAAACCCCGGTTATATTGCGGTTCAGTTTTTTCGGTTCCCGATATTTTGCGTTTTTTTTTTCTGTAAGACCTATTAATATTATCATATGAATTAATTCATCATTAATTAACCACTTGCCGACCGCCTCCTGTATATTTACTGCGGCACGCAGCCGCTTACAGGCAAAGTGACGTAGTACTACGTCGCTTGCCAAAGAGCCTGTAGGGGGCGAGCGCGCCCTTTCCCGCCCCCGCTCGTTCCCTGCCTAGCCAGCGCATGTGACCGGCGGCTCCGATGGCCGCCGGCCACTCGCGATCTCCTGCAGGAGAGGGAGAAAGACAGACGGCTGATGTAAACACAACCGTCTGTCATTCTCCCTGAAGTAGGCACAGAGGCTATGCGATCCTGCTATATAGGATCGCATGTCTCTATGGTTACTTCACTAGCCACGCCCCCTAACAGTTAGAAACCTGCCCCTAGGGACACACTTAACCCCTTGATCACCAATAAAGTTAACCCCTTCCCTGCCAGTGTCATTTTTACGGTAACAGTACATATTTATAGCACTGATTACTGTAGTAATGTCACTGGTACCCCCAAAAGTGTCAAAAATGTCAGTCAAGGGTCCGATCTGTCCGCTGCAATGTCACAGTCCGACAAAAAAAATTGCAGATTGCCGCCATTACTAGTTAAAAAAAAAAACAATAAAAATTACATAAATCTTTCCCGTAGTTAGTAAACGCAATAACTTTTGCGCAAACCAATCAAAATACGCTTATTGTGATTTTTTTAAAAAAAAATATGTAGCAGAAAACAAATTGGCCTAAAATGTTAAAAAATTTTGATTTTTACATTTTTTTTTTAGAATTTCACATAAAAAATTGTGAAAAATATTGTTATTTTTTTAAAAATTGTCACTCTTTTTTTGTTTATAGCGCAAAAAATAAAAATCGCACAGGTGATCACATACAACTGTTTTTGGGGAAAAAAGGACGTCAATTTGATTTGGGTACAGTATCGCACGACCGCGCAATTGTCCGTTAAAGTTACGCAGTGCCGAATCGCAAAATAGGGCCTAGTCTTTGAGCAGTGACACACAGGCTTTAATGACTATCCCAGTGGGTTGGCACAACAGTGGTGCATCCTGGGATATGCTATAAAAGCCAAGGGCACATGTGACAGGGGGTCTTTGGGCAGGAAGCCAGGTCCCAGGAGGAGGGTGACGGCTGTCTCTCCTCCTGTTGCTGAGGAAGGTGGTAACAGGTGGTCAGCCTTGTGGACCAGAAGTGTGGTGCTGAGCCAGGAGGTCCAGTGGATGCTGACAAGGGGGTTGGAGGCAGAGCGACCCAGGGAAAAACATTGTCTGTGAGTACCGGGAAGCTTGCCAGGGGCCCACTGCCCAGGAAGGGGACCACTCCAGTAGGGTGTCAGTGGACAGGAGGTCAGCACACACAACAAGTGAGAAAGGGGCTGCCAAGTTAGACCCTGAAGAGTAACCTCAACAAGAGTTCATATTCATTACCTTCACTTCACTTCACTTCAGTGGCAAGGTGAAGCAGCGGCCTTGCCGCACACACTGCAGTTACTTGTCCTCAGGATTGTGCATGGTTCAAGTTGTAGTATCCCACTCATCCCTTCTCCTTCTCCCATCCCAGTTCCAAAATAAAATACACAAACCAACATCCTCTGGACTGTTTATTGACTGAGCCAAGGACTTAAAATGCTGTTTGTCTGCTATCAGTTGCTAAGGGTAACCCAGGGGAATCCAGAAGGTGCAATTCTCAGCAGCTCCCTAGGGGGCAGTGCTACACCTTCATTCAACTACAGCTTTCTACTGGTGATTTGATAACGTCCAGTGTGCATGAGGCCTAAATCTTTTCACCTATCATTGATGTTGCAGCTGGTAGTGGGTGCAACTCCAGTCCTTCTAACGGAGACACGTTTTAGCTGTAGAGATCTCTACAACTAAGCCTAATCATGATGAAATGCATCAGAAGGTGTGGCTATGGGTGGGGACCGTTGGACAACAGACCTGGAATAAAGTTTATTTTGAAGGAGTAACTTGATCAGAGTGTGGCCCTTTGTACACAGATTTTGCAGTACAACAGGTGGGAACTAGCTCTTGGGGCCAGCACCTGTCAAAACCTTGACCAGGGAGGACAAGCGGCGTATGGATTAGAGATCGACCGATTATGGTCAAAGCTGATATATCGAGGGCCACCAAGGTGACCGATATTGCCGATAGTTCAGGAAAGTGCTTGTACCGGAGTGATACCTGCAGCTAGAGGCATCACCCGGTACCGGCGTCCATAGCCGACGGTCGGCTGTCTTGTAATGTCAGTACAAGGAGGGGAGGTCTCCCACCCCCGCCGCCTTCTGCGGCTCGCCCGGGTCTCCCGTCCCACTGGGAGACCTGGACATCCTACCTGCACGGCCCCTGAAGACCCGATCAAAGCCACATTCAGCTCTGAATGCAAAAACCCGGAAGGGATGTCATGAGTGACATCCCTTCCGGGTACTTGGTGCCAGATTTAAAAAAAATGACAGCATTCAAAACAGCCAAACTTGGCGTTTTGAGTGCTTTTAAGTTCAGAGGAGGGGTTTGGGGTCTTTTAGACCCCCAGATCCCTCCACAAGAGTACCTGTAAAGTAAAAAAAAAAAAAAAAAATTTAAATGTACAAAAATTTTGGCCGTTACCGATATGCATTGGCCAAAATATCGGTATCTGCAACGAAAAACTGATATCGGTCGATCACTAGTGTGGAGCATCGCTCCATTAAACAGATGTCTATGTTCTGTGCAATTGCATTGTCATTGTCCTTTTTTGGGATGAATTGCAAGGTTTGCCTCGCAGGGACATCAAAGGTTGCCAAGATTGGATTATGGATTTATTTCAGCAGCTTGTTCAAAGTCTTCGAACTGGGATAAGACAGCATCTTCATTTCCTCCCTTCTGAAGAACTTTAAGCTGGGCTTCTGTAAAATTATTCTGTATATGCAGTAAATCATGCTTGCTATACTCACTGTGGAACCTAACCACATTGTGTAAAAAGTCTGCTTGATCCTGTCTTCTTTGATCCTCCTTCCACTGTCCCAAATCCATCTCCTGATAGAACAGAGCCTTTGGGGGCAAGCTGCACATGCTCAGTTTGGTGTGTATTGCTAGAGAGTTTTTTTTTTCTTGAGAGGGTGCATGTGATCAACACGGGGCCAATCAGCACTGTCAGAGAAGAATGAAAACTCCTCCAACAAGCTTTAATCAGACACTGATAGAAGTCACAAGACTGCTATATACATAGCTCCCAACTGTCCCTGATTTCGAGGGGCTGTCCCTGATTTGGAACAATGTCCCTCTGACCCTCATTCCTCCTCATTTGTCCCTCATTTTGGTCTGATCTGTACAGTTGTATATAAAATGAACTTTTTACATTTCAAAAAGTGTTTCCCAGTGCTAAACCTTTCATCCAATTTCTAAATTTCTGCATTTGTAAATTTCAACAGCCAGTATAAAGGAATAGTAGTGGTAAAAAAGCACTGGTGGGTTTAACTAATCATTTTTTTTTTTTAATTCTCCTTTAAGGAGGCGTGGCACAGGGTGTGTCCTAATCTTTTTTTTTTTTTTTGTTTAATTCTCCTTTAAGGAGTCGGGGCAGGGGATGTGTCCTATGCCTACATAATTTTGCTAATAGGTGTCCCTCATTCCCATCTCAAGAAGTTTGGAGATATGTAGATACTGCTGATGAAAAAAGGTATTTAGCGGTTTAAATGTACTAAAATATTTGCATTTCCATGTTCTGTGTACTGTGGGAAACCAGATATAGTGAATACAGGCTCCTGGGTTTAGTAACACTTTAACCACTTACCGCAAATCAACGTAGCCCTATGTCAGCTGCAATAAGTGGTTGTACCGGGGTGATGCCTGCAGCTAGAGGCATCATCCCGGTACCATTTTTTAGAGCCGACGGTCGGCTTTCTGGCGGTAATGACCGATGCGGCTTGGGAGCCGTTCGATCGTTATCCCAGCAAGCTGGATGGAACGACCCCCCCTCCCGCTGCCTTCTGTGGCTCTGCCCGGGTCTCCCGTCCCATTGGAAGACCCAAGCAACCAGCCGGCACATCCACCAGCTGGTTGGAGTGCCGATCAAAGCCGGATGCGGCTTTGAACGGGTCTCCGATGACGTAACTCAGAGAAGGCATCCATGACGTCACGTCTGGGTTACTCGGCTGCTGAAGGTGCCAAATTCAAAAAGTAACTGTATTCAATTGCCGCGATTTCCGCCTGCCGAATCACGGTAACATCGCGCAAAAAAAAGCGGGACGCAATACGCTCCAAAGAAGCTCTTGTGCTTTTTTGGGCGTAATGCGTCCCGCGATTTTTTTTTGCGTGATGTTACCGTGATTCGGCAGGCGGAAATCGCGGCAACATCGCTCAGCGTTTGGGGGGCTATTGCAAATCAACGGGCAACGCACAGGCGTCCCGCGATTTGCAATAATCTCCGGATCGCGGGCGGAACCGCGGCGGTTCTGCCCGCGATCCATACGCTGACATGTGAACGGAGCCTTATTCCTATTACAAGGAATAGAAATAAGCGGGACAGGACCTCATTGTTGTGAGATTTGGGGTCTAAAAGTAAAAAACAAAAATGCCACTTTGCAGTTACCAAACAAAAAATTAAAATTGTCCCTTTAAGGCTGTTAGGCGGAAGTGACGTCAGACATCGCTCCGGTCATCCAAGGGCATGGAGCCGAGTGGGGGCCATCTTGCCCTCACTCAACTTCCTGCCCATCATTCCACGGGGATCGGATCTTTTCCCCCTTTGCCGATGGCTCTGGTAAACAGGGAAAGGACCAGAAAGCGGCATGGGGGGGTTACCCCTCCCGCTGCCTATAAAAATTATCCCGTGGCGAATCCACCACGGGGACCACTTTTATCCCGCACAGAATCACCCTCTGTATAGAAAAAATCCCAGGGTTATAGCAGCAAGTAATGAGGTTTGGACTCTTCCTGTAGGCGTGACTCGGGGGGGGGGGGGGTACTGAATGCTAAATAGGATTTATTAAATCCCGCCCGCCATCAGAGCTGTGAAGGAAGTTACATCATTTGCAGACTGCAAAGGGGTGGGTTATTGACTGGTCACTGCTGGAAGTGGTTGTGGAAAGGACACAGTCTATCATCAGACTATACAGAGTGTGATGTGGTACAAAGCCACAACTAAACCCAGAAACTCAAGGCATCTGCAGACAACAAAGCAACGTGATCTATGATGGGATTGATCATTCCATTCAGTTCTTGTGAAAAAAAAGTTGGAGTTTAGCTTTAAAGGGTAAATCCACTTTTGTGGGTTAAAAAATCAGTAAATAAAGAAAAAACAATATAGCGTATACAATTGTGACACAAATCATATTGTAATTGAATGTTATTAAGAATTATCTTTTCTTTTCAATCTGAAGCTGTTGTAATTTTATGAAATTCCAATACAATATGGCCACCTGGAGCTGTTCTGTTCACAGAATGTATACTGACCACACCCCCAGAAACATCATTTCCTGCTTGTGTGATTGGCTCACCAATTTTCCCAGAAGTCTGCACTAAGATACAAATCAGATTTCTGGCATCCCCTGCAACAAAAATGTCATTTTTGGTGAGATACTCCCAATAGGAACACGTCTAAAGGGATGCAGACCTGCAGCTGCCACAGCTGATTGATAATTATGAAACCTCTCCCATTTGACCCACTCAGCACAGAGGAACAAACAATGATTCCTTCAGAATAACAAAAGGTAGGAATCTGCAACAAAGTTTGTTAAAATCCCTGCAATGTGCAGAGATCACCCAGAGGGGAATGTTTTTTTCTCAACAAAAAACACTTTAAAGAGGAAGTAAACCCTCCTCTGCAACTTTTACCTATAGGTAAGCCTATGATAAGGCTTACCTATAGGTACTGTAACTATCTCCTAAACATGTACTGTTTAGGATATATTTACCTTACATGCAGCCATTGACGTCACTGGCGCATGCGCTCTGAAAGAACGGCCGCTGGTGCCGTTCCTTCAGAGCCCCGTGCCGTGACCGTCGGCTCCCGTGCGCGTGCGCGGTAGTGACGTCACCGCGGCTCCGGCCAATCAGATGGCTGGATGCCGCGATCCCGGAAGACGGGCGACTGAACATGTCGCCCGTCATAGAGGTAAGCGGACGGCACGGCGGGGGCTCGTTCTAAGGTAAGTATTTCATAATGAGCTAGTATGCGATGCATACTAGCTCATTATGGGTTTCGCTTTCAGGCTGAAAAAAATAAAAATTTGGGTTTACAACCTCTTTAAGTATTATTGGAAATAAGCCTGGAAATTCTCAATATCGAAAAAAAAAAAAGTATTTTTATTATAGCAGATAAAGACAAGATATTGAGCTGCTGTCATGGAAGCGATCAATGCACAGACAACTGCTGTCATGCACAAATTAGACATACAGTATTGCTTAAACACAATTTTTCCATGCATCAGGTAATAAGACTGTACATATATATTATATATTCATGCTATTCATCCATGATAAAATAAGAAGACAGGAAATTATCTCTGCAGGAACCAACCTTTTTACTGTAAAATGACACGAGAAGGACAATTTAATCATGGGAGACTCAATCGCTGAGCAGCGTAACCTGAATGTGTTAGTGTCAGGGGGGATTTGTTTTAAATCAAGTAGATTTAAATCACAATTTAAATCAAGATTTAAATCACTAGTAAAAAGGTTTAATTTAAATCAACTTGATTTAAATATAATGTTTTTTTTTTTTTTTTCCAGAATTGTCACTTTTTTGTTTATAGCGCAAAAAATAAAAAGCGCACAGGTGATCCAATACCACCAAAGGAAAGCTCTATTTGTGGGAAAAAGGGACATCAATTTTATTTAGGTACAGCGTTGCATGACCGCACAAGTAACGCAGTGCCGAATCGCAAAAAATGGCCTGGTCATTGAGGGGGCAAAACTTTCCGGTCCTCAAGTGGTTAAATCAGATTTTTTGGATTTTTATCAAATTTATTTTAATAAAAATCCTTTTGGAGTAAAAATCTATCTAAAGATAGTTTTCTAGTTAATATACCTTAATAATTTAGTTTATTCAGCATGAAATGGAGCTTAGTTATGTAACATGAAGCTGTATATTCTGCAATATTTACATTTTTGGTAAACTAATTTAAAGCGGAGTTCCACCCAGTGAACATTTTTTTTTAATAAACATACCCCCGGGACAGTCAGGGCTAGTACATTCCACAATGGATAGCCTCTGATCTGTCCCGGGTTGCACTTACCTTTTAGAAGAAATACTTACCTTGAAAATGTATTGTCCAGCGTTGCCATCTCAGGTGTGGGCAGCTTGAAGCCAGCGCGATCCTCTTCTGTGTCCTCTTCCATCTTCTTCGGTCCCACGATGCACTGCACCGGCCCCGCCGTCACTTCCGGTGCTGCAGCGTCATCCCTGCACAGCTTCTGGGCATGCCCAGAAGCTGTTTTGCAAGGTATGACGCGCCTGCACCGGAACTGACGTCGGGGCCGGTGCAGGCGCATTGATTCCTGGGAGCGATGACGTTCAGCTCCCAGGAATCATTGCAAGCCAGGAAGTGACGACGGGCCGTGGCCGCCGAGGGGAGGAAGAGGAAGTAAGGTGAGTATATTATCTTCTTAACGAGGTAAGTAAAACAAAAAAAAAAATTGAGATTATCCATTTGTTTTTCAGGTGACCCGGAGCAAGAAGATGGAGGTAAGTATAATTTTAGGGTGGAACTCCACTTTAATAAATCCAAGCTCTGCAAGCTGAGATAACATGCAATGCAATAATGCATTCACACAATTTCACAGTAACTACCAGCAACAATGCGTCCTTATGTTTAAAGAGCACCTGTCATTTCGGGTCCATCATGGCAGTGCCTGTTAGCGGGCATCCAATCACCTGCTGCCGCCACGTCCCTCACCTTGTTGTGTCACTGCTGTATCACCAGTGAATGGAACTGTCAGTGATTCAACAGCAGGGCAGAGGAGGAGCCGATGCAGGACAAAGATGACAGTTTCTCTTTAAAAATTATATTTTCACTTTCATTCCCAATAAATAAAAAATTAAAAAATTCAATGTTTTCATTCTTTTAGGCCAATTTGTATTCTGCTACATATTTTTGGTAAAAAAAATTCCAGTAAGCGTATTTTAATTGGTTTGCGCAAAAGCTTTCGCGTCTACAAACCATGGGGAAAAATTTATGTTGTTTTTATTTACTTTATTTTTTTACTAGTAATGGCGGTGATCTGCGAATTTTAGCGGGACTGCGACATTGCGGCGGACAGATCGAACCCCTAACTGACATTTTTGACACTTTTGGGGGGACCAGTGACATTATTACAGTAATCAGTGTTAACAATATGCACTGTTACTGTACTAATGACACTGGCAGGGAAGGGGTTAACCCAGGGGCGATCAAAGGGTTAAGTGTAAGACCAGGGGATGTTTTCTAACTGTGGGGGGATGGGCCTGTGGAATCAACACAGAGACCTGTGTTCCTACATAGAAGGATCGCAGGCTCTCTGTGTTCATTCCAGAGAGAACAACGGTCTGCTGTGTTTACAACAGCAGACTGTCATTCTCTCTCCACGGGGAGCAATTGTGGGTGCCCACTGGCCCCGTGAATTGGCTTCTCTGCTTCCTAATGGGGGCGGGCGCGCCCCCCAGGAGTGCTCCTGCCAACTGCCGTACAGGCACGATGGTTCGCGCATCCGAGCCAGCCTGACGCAGTATATCTGCAGCGGGCAGTCGGCAAGAGGTTAAATTAAAAAATCAGATTTTTGTTTTTTTTTAAATCATAGATTTTAATCCACCCTGGTGGTAGTAATCCTCTGTGTTTTTTTTTTTTTTTTGCAACCTGCAAGGTAAAGTTATATTGTGGTGGTATACATTGCACACTAGCACATTATGTGAAACTTACTTGAAAACGAAGCCATTCAGTGCCGCGCTGTCACGGCTTCCATCTTCACCCGCTCTTCCTTCCAGGTTTGCGGACTCTGGCTGTGTGAGTGGCCAGAGCCGCGATGTAGTCACACCCGCGCATGCGTGCGGGGGCCGTCGGTTACGGCACTGGATTCCGAAGGAATGGCCCGGGTGGCCGTTCCTTCCGGGCACATGCGCCATTGACATCACCAGCTGCATGTATAGTAAATATCTTCTAAACGGTTCACGTCTAGGAGATATTTACACTACCTATAGGTAAAAGTCAGAGAGGGGAGTTTACTCCCACTCTAAATAAATATCATTCAGAAATAATGAGTTAGCCGATCGCTACATTCATCATTTCATAAAAAGTAGTACAGCACGATGCATTCCAAAAAGGCAAAGACCCACCAAAACCAGCCAATCAGAATTGACTTTTTAACAGCCTTGACTATTGTAAGATCGATAGGCTACGTTACTCACGTATAGGCTGATAACTGTTGGAGACTAGACAGATTCAAGTAATGTAAGGACCACCGCTGTCATGCACTAATTAGACATATTGCTCAGACCCAATTTCCCTGTGCGATTGTATGAGCTAATTATATATGCATCCTGCAGGGAAGGGTAACGAGAGAGGAAATTTTCTCTGCAGGAATAAACCTTTGTAATGACAAATAACATGGGAAGGACAATTTAATCAGGGAAATATGATCAGTGTAAGCAGAATGTGTTAGCGTTAAATTAATATGATTCAGAAATACGTATGCATTTATTATTATTTATACAGAAGTAAATGTGACCTGTACCAAACATTCATAGTAGGTGTCTAAATCTTCCTTAACCACTTAAAGAGGTTGTAAACCTAAAAAAAAAATTCTCTTCTTTTTGCAACCTGTAAGAGAAACACATAATGAGCCAGTATGCATCGCATACTAGCTCATTATGAAATACTTACCTTAGAACGAGCCCCCGCCGTGCCGCCCGCTTACCTCTATGACGGGCGACATGTCCAGTCCCCCGTCTTCCGGGAATCGAGGCATGAGCGCCCGTTCCTTCAGAGCGCATGCGCCAGTGATGTCACTGGCTGCATGAAAGGTAAATATCTCCTAAACGGTACATGTTTAGGAGATATTTACAGTACCTATAGGTAAGCCTCATCATAGGCTTACCTATAGGTTAAAGTGTCAGAGGAGGGTTTACTTCCTCTTTAAGCCCCAGGCCTATTTCGGACACTTTTTGTTTACAAGTTAAAATCAGTATTTTTTCCTAGAAAAGTACTTAGAACCCCTAAGTTATATATATATTTTTTAGCAAAGACTCTGGAGAATAAAATGTCGGTCATTGCAATATTTTTTGTCCCGCGGTATTTGCGCAGCAGTCTTTAAAACGCCATTTTTTTGGAAAAAGTACGAAAAATCACATTTCACTGCATTTAAAAAATACTAAACAGTAAAGTTAGCCCATTTTTTTGTATATTGTGAAAGATGATGTCACGCTGAGTAAATAGATACCCAACATGTTACGGTTTAAAATTGCGCACACCTGTGGAATGGTGACAAACTACGGTCAATAGAAATCTCAATAGGCGACGCTTTAAATTTTAACCGTTATCAGTTTAGAGTTAGAGTGTAGCTCTTTTTTTAAATTATTGCTCACGCTCTGACGATCGCGGCGATACCTCACATGTGTGGTTTGAACAGTGATTTAATTTGCGGCTTGACTTCCGTATACGTTTTCTTTCGTGCGCGAGCTAACGGTGACGGGGGGCGGCTAAAAAATTTTTTCTATTTATTTTATTTTTTTAACTTTATTACAGGTTTTTAAAAAAAAAAATAAGATCTGATCACTTTTATTGCTGTCACAAGCAATGTAAACATCCCTTGTTACAGCAATATGCAGTGACAGGTACTCTTTATGGAGGGATCGAGGGTCTAAAAGACCCTAGACCCCTCCACTACACTTTCATGCATGCCAAACGCCGAAAACTGCATTTTTGCATACAGTCGCTTTTTTTAATCTGCCGCCTTTTGCAGCAGAGTAACCCGGACATGACGTCATGGACGCCGCCTCCGGGTTACGTCATCGGAGACCCGATCAAAGCCGCTTCTGGCTTAGATCGGGACTCCATCCGGCCGGCGGACGTGCCGGCTGGGTGCTTGGGAGGCCCGGGCAAAGTCATGGAAGGCGACAGGAGGGGGGGGGGAACGTACCCTCCCGCTCACCCAGGTAACGATTGAGCGGCTCCCGAGCCGCATCGGTCATTACCGACGGAAAGCCGACCGTTGGCTCTAAACCACGGTACCGGGATGGTGCCTCTAGCTAGAGGCATCATCCCGGTATAACCCCGCAAAGTCTGCCGACGTAAATATATGTCAGTTTGCGGTAAGTGGTTAACCACTTCCCACGAATCGATGTAGCCCTGCGTAGGCTCAGAGAAGTGGTTGTGGATGATGCCTGCAGCTAGAGCCACTCGGCCGTTATCCCAGTGAGCGGGAGGGGATGCCCCCTCCCGCTGCCTTCCGAGGCTCTGCCGGGTCTCGGGAGATCAGAGCAACCAGCCAGCACGTCCGTTGGCTGGTCAGAGTCCTGATCAAAGCCGAATTTGGCTTTGATTGGGTCTCCGATGTAGTAACCTGGAGGCGGCGTGATGACGTCACGTCTGGGTTGCTCGGCGGCTAAAGGCGCCGAATTTTAAAAACTGTCAGTTAAATGCAGTTAATTTTATTTTTTACAAAACAATGGCATTTGAAAGAACGCTGCGCAAATACCACATGACAAAAAATATTGCAATGACCACCATTTTATTCTCCAGAGTCTTTGCTAATAAAATTTATGTAATGTTTGCAGGTTCTAAGTCATTTTCTAGCTAACAAATACAGATTTTAACTTGTAAACAACAAGTGTCAGCAATGGCTCGGTCCAGAAGTGGTTAAGCATGTGTTTTAAATATCCATGATTGATTCACCTGCAGTGAATATTTGGTTAAATTCCCATTCACTGCTTTATAAATATGCCCCTTAAAGTGGTATTAAACCCAAGCAAACATTTACTATATTGTAGTTTACCAAATCTTAGATGTGATGGCTGCATTCATTTTCTTTTTTAGGCTTTCTTTCTTCTATTTTCACCTGGTGATCTGGTCAGTAAGTCTGTTGTTTTTCAACAGGGCAGGCTCTCTTGCAAGATGTATCAGTTAAAGGGATGAGGCAAACTATTCAGTACTGGCAGAGGTGCTTACAAAGATCAATTTTTTACATTTATGTAAAATATTTATTCCAAAAGGAAAAATATTGTTTGCTGTAACTGCCTATAAAGTGTTAGGCTCCTTTCACACGGCCGCTCCGTGTGAAAGGTCCGCTGCGGGACTTTTTTTTTTTTTTTTCCACGGAGCGGATGACATTTCTGTCATCCGCTCCGTGTGCCCGCATATCATCCCATCCGTTTGCGGATGATATGCGGACATAATGTATGTCTATGGCACTGCGGATGTTAGCGGATGACACCGCTGACATCCGATTTTCCTTCCTTTCCGTTTTTTACACGGAAGGAAAAATAGGGTCCTGTTCCGTTCATAAAAACGGAACAGAACTGACAGGAGGAAAATCGGATGTCAGCGGATGGTATTCCGCTGACACCCGCAGTGCCATTCACTTACATTGATGTCCGCAAATCATCCGCAAAAAAATAGGATGATTTGCGGACACACGGAAAGCAGCGGAGCGGCCGTGTGAAAGGACCCTTAGCTGGAGCTTCCGTTTGTTTGTGTATTTAAATCTGCTAGTCCATCTAACATTCTCCTCCTCTAATACTGCTGTCCAAAGGGGCCCCCTGTGCTCCTTAATCCAGAGTGGGGGTACTCTAGTAAAGTAAGTGTGTTACTGGCCAGATCACCAGGTTAGAACAGGGGGAAAAGCCTTAACAAAAAATAAAAATAAACCTAATGCAGCTGTAAAGGAACCGTGACCCCACAATGTGCTTGTGTGCTTCTGTCAGAATACCACTTCCTTCAGTCTTGAACATAGATATCATATATTTAAGCTGTCCCCATATAAAACTAGCCGAGAATAACTTGTATAAGATATGGAACATTTATTGAACAAACTCACACCGAATATATACCCCACCAGGTCAGGTGCCTGATTACATTATCATATGCAGATGAAATTGTGTACAGAAATATAATTAACATATCTAAGGTACAACCAACACAAACAGTATTCTACTTTCCCACTAGCAACTAATAGATGACAGTGGTTTAATTAACTTGAGCTAATTACCTAGCAGACTTGCCGTCATCGAGCGCCTGACGTACAATACATATTATTATTTATAAGTATAAACACATCTCTACAGTAGACAATAGGTGAGTTAATTAGCACAATCAATAATGTTTGGAAGATAGGTGGCTGAGCTGATGACATTGGCATCTGCCATGAGACTTACTGTGCGGAGTAGTCCCCTATTGGAAATAGGCAGCTTGACCTTTAACATGGATCCTAGGCATAGAGTCCCAGAGTCTGCGTGTCTTGGGGAGATGTGGACTTTAATCCAAAGTAACATTACTCCAAGGGTCCCCCCCCCCCCCAGTATACACCCTGCAAAGAGCAGTGTTCCCTCACAAGCCAGGGCCCATAGCCAGTAGGCAAGAGGCTAGCCTGCAGTCCCCTCCAAAAGCCCCTGTCTTGAGTGAGTTTGTCACAGCAGTCATCACATCTAATGATTGGTAAGCTGCAATATATTACATTTTTGTGCTTTGGGTTTAATACTACTTTAGGTTCAGATTTAGACAATGAGCTATGTCTGTTTCTCCACGGGAAAGCGTGTGTTCCCAAGTGATCCTGGTATGAACTGGCCCTTAATCTAGGTTCACACTTCTGTGTTTAGTGCAGGCCATGTTTGCGCAGGCGCTGCAGCCCATTCAAATGAATAGGCTGCTGTACCTGCGGTTCCACAAACAAAAAGGTGCATGCACTTTTGCAAAAATGTGGCTGGTATGTCATATAATGTTGCATATAGACAAGGTACTTTTGCATGTAAATCTAACTTCATGATCAATTTAATTTTAGTTTTATTTTCATGATATAAAATATTGGGTGTGGGGGTCTTTTGGTTGGCATGATTTATTTTATTTTATTTTTTATTTTTTTTTGGGGGGGGGGGGGGGGGCACCATTTCATTCTTGGACCCAGGCAGCACAGTGTCTTGGGCCAGCCCTGCAGGTTGGAGTCAGAGCATCAGAATAGGCCACAAACTTTCAGGTACTTTACATAATTTACCCAAGGCAACCAGCTATAGGTTTTGTGTACAGATACCCACTTTATCCCCAACAAACAACATTAGTTGACATGCCCATCTTGGTTGCAGATGTGGATTGGACAGGTGGATTTGCCATCTCTAGTTTGTCCTCCCTTTCCCTCAGATGTTCCCCTTTTTCAGTTTGTTGAAACTGTGAAATTAGCTGAAAGTGCAAATTGAGGTCATCCCCAAAAATCTATAGGGCTCCTACCGTAGAAAACCACCCTTTGGGGGGCAATCTCTCCTGCCATAATGGTTAAAGAGTCATACCAATTCACGTAGTGATTGGAAGTGGCACTATTGCCTAGACTGAACGCTATGGTACAGTTTCACATTGTTGCCTTGCAGCACACATATTAGCTAGGTCATTTTGCCAACTGTATGGATCATAGTACTCTGAGTGAGCACTGTCTTCCTACGACTGGAAGATGATGCAGAAGTTGGCTCCTTATTTTGCCAGCTTCCTTTTCAAATAGAGAATGCAGGTTGGATTTTTATTCACAAAAGTGATTATTTACTAAACAATCATCTGCAAATCGAGAAGTTTGACAACATTTCTTTATCCCTAATTGCCATGTATTTAATGGGGTAATTCTGAAGAAATACCTTTTTCTTTACGAAAATCATCTTGGCTCACCCAGATGTGACTTGTTTTAATATAATTGGGCATCCTTCTATTAGTTGAAGTTCAATTTGGCCTGAGCCAAGTGATATAAAATCGTAAAATATGGCACCAAACGTGAAACCATGACAGCCATGCATTTCCACAGAAATTTTGAATAAGAAGCCAAGCTATTCCTATATGAAAACCATCTTGGCTCACCCAAATTCCACTTGTTTTATACTAATTGGGCATCTTTCTATATAGAAAAGTTAAATTTGGCCTGAGCCAAGTGATATAAATCGTAAAATATGGCACCAAACTTGGCACCCTGACATCCATACATTTCCACGGAAATTTTGAATAAGAAGCCAAGCTATTCCTATATGAAAACCATCTTGGCTCACCCAAACTCCACTTGTTTTATACTATTTGGGCATCCTTCTATGTTGAAAAGTTCAATTTGGCCTGAGCCAAGTGATATAAATTAATAAATATGGCACCAAACTTGGCACTCTGACAGCTATGCATTTCAAAGGGAAATTACAAATACAGTAAGAAGCCAAGCTTTTTTCTATGTGAAAACCATCTTGGCTCAACAGATGTGACTTGTTTTGATATAATTGGGCATCCCGGCATCCCTCTATTAGTTAAAGTTCAATTTGGCCATTAAAATGTATGGCTGTCAGGGTGCCAAGTTTGGTGCCATATTTCATGATTTATATCACTTGGCTCAGGCCAAATTGAACGTTTCTATATAGAAGGATGCCCAATTAAAAAACATGAAATTTGGGTGAGCCAAGATGGTTTTCATAAAAACGTGGCTTCTTATTCGGAATTTCCCATTGAAATGCATAGCTGTCAGGGGGCAAAGTTTGGTGCCAAATATTTACTAATTTATATCACCTGGCTCACCCAAATTCCACTTTTGTATACTAATTGTGCATCCTTCTATAAGAAGTTCAGTAAGAGTTCAATTTGGCCTGAGCCATGAAATATGGCACCAAACTTGTCATCTTGACAGCCATGAATTTCAATGGGAAATTCCGAATGGGAAGCCAAGTTTTTTTCCATATGAAAACCATCTTGGCTCACCCAAATTGCACTTTTGTATACTAATTGGGCATCCTTCTATATAGAGAAGTTCAAATTTGGCCTGAGCAAAGTGATATAAATCATGAAATATGGCACCAAATTTGGCACCCTTACAGCTATGCATTTCAATGGCCAAATTGAACTTAAACTAATAGAAGGATGCTTAATTATTCGAAAACAAGTCACATCTGGGTGAGCCAAGATGTTTTTTATAAAGAAAAAGGTATTCATTCAGAATTACCCCATTATACATGGGAGCTAGGGATATAGTATTGTTGCCATTTGCCAAAGTTCACAATTTTATTATAAACTTTGCAAATGATTGTTTAGTACATAATCACTTTTGTGTATAGAGATCCAACCTGAATTCTGCATTTAAATAAGAAGCTGGCCGAAAAAGGAGCCAACTTCGGCATCATGACTGGAAGTGTGTTACTAGCAAGATCACAAGGAGAAAATAAAGAAAATAAAGCCTAGAAAAAACCTCATACACCCATCACATTGGAGGACAGGAAAGCTGGAATATATTATATTGTTCTTTGGTTTAGCTACACTTTAACGTGATATCAAACCTTGAGTTTTCCCCAGCTCAATCAATCACTTACTGACTATTCAGCTTCTTTATCCTTTTCTTTATTCTTGCCCATGTTCCATTTTTAAGCTTATGTCATGACCACTGCCCCATGTTTCCGGTTTCGAAGTTGTTTCTTTCTATTTCCACGCTTGCCTGCAGGGACTAGATTTGGGTCTCCCAACACTGTTTACATAAATAGAAATACACGGCCCCATAGCCTAGAATGGCAAGGCACTCCCCTGCTCCTCCCTCCTTCTCCACCCTCCCTTTTCCAAGCTAATCAGACTGACTGGAGCCTGCATTGTCCGCTGTTAACTTCTTCCTGCGAACACTGGAAGTTCTGGGAAGCAGAACTGACAGAGCATTTTAAAGGGTAGCCAGAATTTTAACAAATAGTTTACTGGGGGACCACTGGGAGTGGCTTCATCAGAGGTGATATGCCTAATGGCGTAACACGTAAGGGGCGGAGCCGGTGACGTAGAACTTCTTCTCAGTCTATCCGGGCAGAAGAGAATCCTGAGAATATATGTTGGCTATTGGCTAATCAATCCTAATAAGGGGACAATATTGGTCTATATGATAGTCATCCACAAGTTGCAGCTTTGATTTGTAATACCATTGGTGGTCATTTGACCATACCTTATGTGCAAGTGTCCTGAGGTTCACCAGTGTTTGTGCACTTATAAATGTGAGTTTATTTTAATGAGTTGGTTTTCATTAAGGGAGACTTTTTTATGGAAAGCACTATGATTGTGTATATGTTCTATCCCTGGGTATCTGCTTTTGATCTGTGGGGCATGTCCATCCGATCTTAGTGTGTAAAAAGGAGAAGTCGCAACATCTGATCTATGTTGTGGTATCCCTTAAAAAGGGCAAGCGCAATTGACCGATTGATTTTAGATCAGTTTGGGAGGTGAGCTGCTATTGGCGGCGGTGTGTGGAGCACGAAGTGTATAAGATTCACGGAAAATATATTATATTCAAGAATTTTAGAGAATATTCAATGGGCATAATACAAAAAGTGAACTTATTTTTTAAGTTTTATTTTCATATGTGGTTTTTGCACTAGAAACTGCGGACTGTTAGTTGTAGTTGTAGTTGAATCATTTTGTCATGTTTGAAATTTAAAACTGTGCGGTTCACTTGTTAGATTTTGGCAGCAGCATGGTTTTAGTCATTTAAATCACACTGATACACGTTGCACTAATGTTAAACATATGGGATGGATGAGAAAGGGGAGGGCTGGCAGAGATCAGTGCACTAGAACAGATACAGCAGCTTCCCTGTGCTGCTCTGCATGGCACAAAGGAACTACTTACAGTAGGAACTACTGCCTGCATTATTGTTTCCTCCTGCCTCTCCCTGTACTGTGCCCTCCTGACTCCCTCTCTGTAGTGTGCCCTCCTGCCCCCCTATACTGTGCCCTCCTGACTCCCTCTCTTTAGTGTGCCCTCCTACCCCCCATTTACTGTACCTTCCTCCCCCTGTGCTGTGCCCTCCTTGTCCATTTGTACTGTACCCTCCTAACCTCCTCCCTGTATCGTGCCCTCCTGTCCCCCTGTACTGTGCCCCCCTGCCCCTCCAGTACTGTGCTATCCTGACCCCCCCTCACACTGTGCCCTGCTGACTACCACTGTACTGTGTCCTCCTGACCCCCCTGTTCTTTGCCCTCCTAATCCACTCTGTATTGTGCCCCCCAGATCCCCTCTGTACTGTGCCCTCCTGACCCCTCCCTGTACTGAGCCCTCCTACCTCCATGCACTGTGCCCTACTGCCCCCCCCCCCTGTATTGTGCCCTCCTGACCTCTGCCCTGTACTGTGCTCTTCTGCCTACCTGTACTGTGCCCTCCTGCCCATTCTGAACTGTGCCCTCTTGCCCCTCTGTACTATGCCCTCCTGATCCCCCTGTACTGTGCCCTCCTGCCCTCCTGTACTGTGCCCTTCTGACCCCTTCACATTGTGCCCTACTGACCCCCTCATGCTGTGCTCTCCTGGACCCCTCGTACTGTGCTCTCCAGAAACCCCTGTACTCTGCCCTCCTGCCGTACCTGTAATGTGCCCTCCTGACCCCCCCCCCCTGTACTGTGCCCTCCGGCCCCTCCCTGTACTGTGCCCTCCTTACCCCTCCTATACAATACCCTCCTGACCCTCCTGCACTGTGCCCTTCTGACCACAGTTTTTATCTGCTCACCCATAGGGATTATATAGGTCTGGAAAATTCAGAATGCACAATGATGTCACAAATGTGCCATCTATACCATTCTGATCTGGCTGAGACTCTGTGGTTGAGACTTAATGGGCACCACCCATGTGAAAGGGACCTTAAAGTAGATATAAACCCAATTCATTTTTTCCTATGATTATAAGCTCTATCTAGTGGCTATAATGCAGTATTTTCCTCAAATACCTAATTTAGGAAAATACCACATAATAGCCACTAGATGGAACTGACAATTATAGGAAATAAACATATTGAGCAAAATATGGTGAGAATTTGTGATGGCTGGGTGATTTTTTTATTTTTTATAAAGAGAACCTTTGGTGTTACATTTTTTCAACCAAACATTTTCTTTATTGTATATCTAATGAGAAATACAATCAGGCAAATAAAATACAAAGTACGGTGACTGAGCAGTGAAACTCGGAACACTAACAACATTGAAAACTGTTAAACATGAGAGGTACAAGACAGTTGCGCACATTAAGTGCAGGGCATTACGAGGAGGGGGAACCTGGCGAAAGAAGAACCGTTAGTACCAGTGACGGCTGGTGCTCCATGGGCCGGGGGGGGGGGGCGGCAGACGGACCGCACCAAAACCCTCCCCCACGGACCACACCGGGCCGCACACCATTCCCCCCCAGGACCACAGCAGGACAGGGGACAGGATACAGGGGACAGGACAGGGGAGAGGACAGAGGACAGGACTTCCCCTCCCCGCTCACTCACCCTGCCTGGATATCTGCAGCAGCAGGCGGCCGCGGCTTCGGCTTCTTCCTCCTGTCTTCTGCGTCCCCTCCATCCTCCTCTATGCCCAATAGCATGGCTTCTCCTTTTGGTCAATTGGGAAACGGGTCTCAAGACCCGCTTCCTGATTGCCTAGGAGGAGGATCCGTGTTACAATAGCGAATTTTCATTTGCTATTGTCACACAACTGGGTGGACTCAGGGTGCACTGCTCTGCGCCCCAAGCCCACCCTTTTTTTTTAGCCTATTAGAGCCTCTGGCTCTAATCACATGGCTAAAAAAAAAAAAAGCCACATTGAAGTCCATGCGTTCAGCACCCCGCATGTAGATTAGGGGGCCGGACGCATGGATAGGGGAGGCGGCGCCCCTGCGCCCCCAATGCACCAGCCGCCATTGGTTAGTCCACAGTCTGTAGGAATGTGCTTGGAGGTATCATATCGTCAATAATGAAGCAGTTATATAAGTACCCACATTTAAACACAAGTCTCTGGGGTCTGTAACCATCTGTCCCAAATTTTATTGAATTTAGTGGGGGTGTTACAATTTTAATAGTGTGTTTATAGTTTTTACTTTGACTGGTGTATGTTTATCTACAGAGGATTTATTTTATTTATTTAGCTTAGATCATTGGTAGAGATAATATATACAGTCATTTGAGTGCTGTTTTGATTATCATATACAGAATGAGACATTATTTCTCTATTACGTATTCAAAGACTCTTTAGATTTCGCATAGGAAAAATTGTCAAAGCAATTCTTGAATAAAACACATCAGCTTTGTGAGCGGAGAACAGAAGCTGCATGGTCCTGCTGGTGGCTTTTCCTGTGTAGATATATTCAATTACTTCATCGCTTTTTGTTCATGACCTTTGCTGGATTCCCAATGCTGACTGACTACGAGAAGACATGGGTCATCCGGCATAGAAAAGTTATGTTAACATCACCATCACTCATGTGTCGTCATTGCTGCTGGCCTTTGCTGTGCATGACCCATACAGTCCAGAGGGTGCAATCTTGTGGGGTCAACCATAAAATTGCATGTTTTGTCTAAGTAAGTTCTTCATCTAAACCCTTCCAATTGTCAGTATGGACACCTGCTACATTCTTCTCATCTACTTCTGTATACTTTGAAAAAGTTATTTTGCCATCGTAGGAACTTGTTGAACAGTGGGGTGTCCAAGCAGGCTGAAGTAATTGGCTAAGTAAGAGGTCACAATTTGCAGTACTCATTTTGACTGCAAGTACATCTTTCCCCTGCAGGAGAAAGTCTAAGCAAGCCCTCCAAAGAGCAAGACATTGCAAAGAGCCTGCTATTAACTTTAACCAGTATGGGCTCCTTTGGGCCTCCCACTGGTTAAAGTTGGCCATTTACTGTTAGAGTTACATTCGAAAAAGGTAGTTCGATTTTCAAGGGGATAATGGGGACAATGGGACTATTACCTGTACTAATTAGGAAAATCAAAGGTAAAGGATGGAATTTTTTTCTTTTTTCTTTTCTGAATAAACAAAATTTAAATTTTGAGTGTTGATTTTTATTTGGGAAACATCAGACTTATTGTAATGCGCATGTGTTAGGTAGCGTTTGAGTTGAGTTCAGCTTTAAGGTCCTTAAAATGAAGTCACTGATGGTACATTCGCATACTCTGCCGATCAATTTTTCAGTCTTTCCATCTGAATATGTGGAAAAAATGTGACTTGTGTACAGCTAGCCTTAGTTTAACTTTGGTAATGGGGCCAGCTAACTCCCACTAAGACTGCTTTAGTAGCCAGTAAGGGAAAATTGTATGGCTGTTAATCTAAAAATGTTTTTGTTATTAATCTCTAAAGTTCCAGTAATAGATAAACATTTAGAATAGGTTTTCAAAATGAAAATAATCCATGGTAAACTTGGGTAGTTCTTGGTGCCGTCATGGAAAGTAGAGAAACAAAGAACCAAGTAAAGTAATTCCAATCCATTATATGAAAAGTATGTTTTGAAAATTCCAATGCATTTCAGGAGTCTTAAGCCCCGTACACACGGGTCGAAAATTGGCAGGGAATTTTTCGTCCGACGACCGATCTGCCGATTTTCGGCTTGTTAGTATGATGCTTCTGACAACCAACTCCGGCTTTTCGGCCGAAAAAAATCTGGTGTGCAGACTATAAAATTTTTGTTGGCCGTCAACACAACGGCCGGTTTTCGTGCAGTCAGTACAGATTTCGACAGGGAAAAATCTGATGAGCAAGTCTGGGCATGCTCAGAGAAGAAAGAACAGAAAGAAAGCAAACCAACACATGACATCACTTCTGAAGTAGAATTTTGTTGGGCGAGAAAATTCGTGTGCAGTCTAGGCACATTCCAACCAACAAAACACCACTCTGGACAAAAGACGGGCGATCGGTCGGCCGATAATCGTTGAGTGTGTACGGGGCTTAAAGGTCCAGCTTCTTTAGGGATTTTTAAAAGGAACATGCAGGCCGCTTGTGAGTGCCGTTCCCAGCATCACTGAAAACCACCCCCTTCTGGAGGAAGATCTAAAGAGGAAGATGACTCCACATGCCGTGTGTCTGAAGGCATCTGGAAAAGGTAAGCATAAAAAAACAAAAAATACAAGGGGCCTCCGGTGGGCCCATAGGATGAGCCCATTTTTGCTACTTGTGTTCCCATTGCAAGGATTTTTTTGTCACTTCCTTCTATCACCTACCAAGTAGAAAGTGAGAGGGAAATGTTAACTTCATTTCCTTTTTTGTCACCAATCACCTGGACAGGACCCAAATGTAAATCTTCTCAAAAGGGACACAGACAGCAGTACAATTCCAACAGGAGTTCTAAACCTTCCTTATTAGTTTTTATTGCATCTTATTTCCCCGTTCAGAAAGTTTTAGGCTGGGTTCACACTGATTTCCCCGCATCCAAACCGCATGACAGGAGACTGTGACCACCTCTCAATGGAGCCAGTTTACACAGCTTCGGGGCGGTAGTGGAGAGCACTGCACAAGGGTCCTGTGCATCTTTGGCTCTGTTTCAGGTCTGAATACCAGCTAAAAGTTGGGTATGATTCGTCCGTCTCTGAAACGGAGAACAGGGACGGCCAAATCCCTGCTGTGAGGCGCGTTCGCACACAGTGTGAAACTAGCCTTAACTAGAATTGGGCTTTAAAGCTGATCTCCATGTCTAATGTCCCTTTGAATAACTCACTTGGGCCAAGCTGGATTAAACAAACTGGGTAGGAGAAGAAAAGCAGCGCCACCTCAGTGTAGATTAAAAGGTTATTTATTACATAAAAACAATGTTGTAACTCACACAGAGGAAATAGTTGATCAGCAAATGGTGATGGTTCATCTGCAACACTGCAGGGATGTTAGAGAAGTACACTGTGGCGGCCGTTGTCCTGGCTGTGCCAGTGGAGATCGCCTGAGGAAGGAGCACGCATGCTCCGAACGCGAGCACCCCCCTGCCACTATTGGATATAAGCCTGGATACTGAACGCTGCCAGAAACACAGGAAGTGTCGGACTCCACCGGAAACGGCCGGTGATAGATCGCCTTGCTGCGTGGCCCCACGACCACACGATCGGCACATCCTGACAGGACATTATATGACGTCCAGTCAGGATAGCAAAACCCACAGCTCGGCCATCAATCTGCTTTTGGCCAGACGAGAACTGGTTAAAATTCCAGCTTGCCTGCAGACTGGCCTAATCAGAGTGAAGCCTTCAACAGGGCCAATTATCTCAGTATTTCCCAGGAAGGGGCAAGTCACAATAACTAAGAAACACTAAAGCATTTCATACATGGATCAAAATTTGACCGGTTCAGCAGTCTACCAACTGACTTCTGTACAACCGCCCTGGTGGATTTTTGGCACTCGAACAAAGCTACATACTATAGCCGGCAGCACTGATTTGTGTATTCTGGCGGCAGGGACGTCTCCCCGCTGTCAGAATACAATAGCTCAGCGGGAAGGATTTCCCCATCCACATTGAGTTTGTGGATGGGGGAATCCCCATCTATGGGCTGCCTAAGAAACTTTTAGCTGCATCTGATCATAGTTACCTAACTGCTTGTATGATTGAGACCTAACAGAATCTACCATATTTGGAACCTGGCAGGGACCAGCGGTACATTTGTGTAAGGCTGGAAAACAGAAAGTGCTGCCTCGCAGCACCAAAAGGTTGATTGTTTAAATTGAAAAAAAAAAAAAAGCTGGATGCATTTCCAAAAATTTATAGGGAATAACAACATTCATAAACGACCTAGAGGAGGGGATATCCGGCACAATCTCAGTATTTGCGGACGATACAAAGCTAAGCAGGCTAATAACTTCTTTGCAGGATGTGGAAACCTTACTAGCGGACCTGAACAAAATAATGGGGTGGGAAACTACATGGCAGATGAGGTTTAATGTTGAAAAATGTAAGATAATGCATTTGGGTGTCAGAAATACGAACGCAAGTTACTCGCTAGGGGGAGAGCCTTCTGGGGGAATCTAAGATGGAAAAGGACCTGGAGGTCCTAGTAGACAACAGGCTTAGCAATGGCATGCAATGTCAAGCTGCTGCAAGCAAAGCCAACACAATATTGGCATGTATAAGGGGATTCACTCCAGAGATAAAACAATAATTCTCCAACTCTACAAGACTCTGGTCCGGCCACATCTGGAGTATTCCATCCAGTTCTGGGCACCGGTCCTCAGGAAGGATGTGCTGGAACTGGAGAGAGTCCAGAGAAGGGCAACAAAGATAATAAAGGGAATGGAGGACTTAAGCTATGAGGAAAGACTGCAAGCATTGAACTTATTCTCTCTGGAGAAGAGACGTTTGAGAGGGAATATGGTATCAATGTACAAATTCCGTGCTGGTGACCCTAGCATAGGGAACAAACTTTTCAGAGAAAGGGAATTCAATAAGACACATGGCCACTCACTAAAACTAGAAGAAAAACAATTTAACCTTAAACTGTGTAAAGGGTTCTTTACTGTCAGACCGGTAAGGATATGGAGCAGCGGCTTGTGAGGAGCAGCTTGCTATTCCCCTATAGCAGTGATGGCGAACCTTGACACCCCAGAAGTTTTGGAACCACATTTCCCATGATGCTCAAATACACTGCAGAATGCATGAGCATCATGGGAAATGTAGTTCCAAAACATCTGGGGTGCCAAGATTCGCCATCACTGCCCTATAGCAAGCTGCTTGCTATGGAGGCACTTGGCAGGAGGAAGTGGCCAGGAGAGCTGGCGGGGGACTTGAAAAAAACAGAGAATCGGGGCTTCTCTGTGCAAAACCACTACACAGAGCAGGTAAGTATAACATGTTTGTTATTTTTTTTTTTCAATTTTAAAATATCACTTTAAATCTGCTAGTACATCTAGTACTCCCCCACCCCACACCCAGTCAGACAATGTTGCTGTCCAAAAGTGCCCCCTGTGCTCCTTCATCCAGAATGGAGGCACTCTAATACAGTAGGTGTGTTTACTGGTCAGATCACCAAATAAGAACAAGGGGGGGGGGGGTGAAGCCTTAGAAAAAAAAGAAAACAAATGCAGCCATTTCATCTAATGATTGTAAAGCTGCAAAATATTACATTTATAGCTTTTGGTTTAATACCATTTTAAAATTCAGCTTTGGATTGACGCTGTGCAGCAGAGAACACAGACCTTGCCACTTTGTTGGAGACATGAAAATCCACCAATCAGAGAAGTCACTAACAAAAATAAAATTAATAAAATTACATTTATTTTCACCAAGATAATTGAAGAAGATGACTAGAAAAAACATTATGAAGAATATCTTGAAGTAACAGATGTCATAGAGATTTTGCGCTTGCAATCAGTCTATTCTTCAGACAGATGCCAAGGCCATGCTACTGCCAGCTGAACAGGTGGTGTTTTTATGAAATGTTTTCCCTATTTCAGACTTTAGATTTTAGAAACTGATATTGAACTTGTTATTGAAGAGAAATTAAACTTTATCAACAGATGAAGAAGAATTAGTGTAGCAAATATGTATTCCTGTTCTATTATAATAGTTACATACTGTACAGTGCCGGGACAAGGTCACCTAGAGCCCAGGGCAAACATGCCAAACTGCGCCCCCCCAAGATGTATGAGCATTATGTGTGAGCAAAAATGGACACTAATCTTCACGATTACCTCCTAAGCATAAATTCCCCCTAATCCCAGTACAAATCGGCGCCCTTCTGAAATCGTCCTCCCGGCACAAATATTTACCCCCTCCACCCCCCCCCCCCAGCACAAATGATCCCCCTCACAAAAAGAATCACCCCTCCTATCACAAATCCTCCACCCCCATTCCCCCTCCTAGTACAAACATCCCCCAATCATCCCCTACTAGCACAAATCTCCCCATCCCCCCCCCCCCCAAAAAAAATAATTCCCCTCATAGCACAAATCTCCCCCTCTCTACCACATCACCTCTTCTAGCACAAACCCCCTAAATCCCCCCCTAACTCAAATCCCCCTATATCAACACTCCTAGAGCAGGGCGTACCCGGCTGTGAAGCCGCAAACTGTCACAGCCGGGTGCCCACACCAGTGATGCTGGCACCGCAGAGCAGAGAGGGAGAAGAGCGAGGCTTCGGGCGGCCGCATCGCTGGACCGTTGGACAGGTGAGTGTGTGAGACTGGAACTCCGCTTTAAGTTGGCCCCCCCTTTGCAGCTATAACCGCTTTAACTCTTCTGGGAAGGCTGTCCACAAGGTTTAGGAGTGTGTCTACGGGAATCTTTGTCAAACATTCCCATAGACACACTCCTAAACCTTGTGGACAGCCTTCCCAGAGGAATTAAACTGTTATAGCTGCAAAGGGTGGGCCAACTCAATATTGAACCATAAGGATTAAGACTGGGAGGTGACCCAACAATTTTGGTAATATAGTGTATATTCCTCATGTCTGCAGTTATTCCTAAGCAGCAGCTAAATGGAGTGCCTTTAAGCTTTTGTTTAAAATGTATGGAAAACGAGGAGGAGGAAAGGGTTGCTGTCTCTGTCCCATTGGAGAGATTTCCATTCACATCCTGTGAGACCCAACAGGAAGCTAGAGGAAAGTGATGGGAAATCATGTATTGGACAGCTATCACCAAAAGAAAAAACATTGTCATAGGAAGACCTACTCCCTACCTCTTCTGACAACACTAAAATTTGGTTCTTTCCTGGCTTTCCATCCAGTAACATCATTAGGGTTGGTGTCACCTGGAGCAGTAAAACACGAAGTCACCCCCCTTAGTACAAATTAAACTCTCTTCCAGCACCCCTTCACCAGCATAGAACTGTACAGATCTCCAAAATGAGTCTCTCTTGGCTCTGAGGGCTCTGTGAGGGAGCCAGAGGCAGTGCTGCAGTGCATGTAGAACAGGCACTCGCAGCACCGTGCAACACACACAAAAGAACATTGTCGGGCAGTTGCTGAATAAACACCATGCATTATCTCTTCAGTCTTTAGGCAACTCACCTTATGAAGACTCTCAGCTGCACAGAACGCTATACAAGTAGGGTTGCCACCTGTATGGGAATGCCCCAGACAGTCCGGGTTGTGACACTTGTGCCTGGGTTTCTGTCCTCCTAAAACCCAGACATAGCAGCATACCTCCAGTCCCAGCCAGTGTGGGGACTCAGTGGAGGGCTCATCCTCCAATTCCCTCTCCTCTCCTCCAGACTCCTCTCCTGTACATACTACCCACCACCATTTACTGGTTACTGTTGCCCTAGCAGGACGTAAGGGGTTAACTGTAATTCCCAGGTTTTTCTTGGTGGGTTTTGCTGAGTCCCACTCCCTGTCCTGTGTGATGAGATGGAGGTCCGGACCCAGAGAGAGAGAGATGGTGTGAAGGGAAGTAAGGGGAAAGAGAAGAAAGAGTTCAGTTTAGGTCTGGTCCACTTTGCATGGTCCACCGGATGCCAATACCAGAGTCTGGAAGGCCAGTACCATGCTGAAGACAGAGCTAAATTCAAGACATGGACTCAACCAGTATTTTGCTTGAACAAGTATGCTGGGGCAGCTACAAGCCAGAAGTTTGGGACTAGGGGTGGTGGGAAATGTTGGCACTTTATCTTGGACTGTTGTGTCTTTGTCATCATATTAGGTGATCATTCAAGTAAAATGTTTGAAATAAGGGGACTCAGAGCTAATACCATGTGAAGATACAGTAGCTACCAAGGAAAACGAGGCTTCCTCTTGCTTTGCGCCCAATGGGGGGGGGGGGGGGGACTTGGAGGACGTGACATCCACCCCATAACCCTACCCCTAATTTGTGATTGAGATGGATCAAAAAATTCATACGGAGCTCAATTCTCTGATAAGGCTGCACTCAACCTGTTGCCGCCCGCACTATAGCTGAATGAAGGCTACAGGACGGGCTTACCTTGCCGGGAGGACATCTATTGACGTCCTCCCGTAATCACACTTCCAGTGCCCCCCTGCGGCACAGGTGGCGCACTTTGTGATGGTCGAGTCTGAAGAACTCAGCTGATCACAGATCAAGGTAAAGGGCCAATCACAGCGGCTGTGTTGAAAGACAGCTGATCATGGATGTCAACACAAGCCGGCTATCGGCATTATTTCTCTTCACACTATTAGCGTGAGGAGAAAAGAAGAAAGCCGATAACCAGCTTGTGTTAAAGAAACATCAGTACTGATAATCAGGGCACTGATTATCGGAGTCCTGGTTATCTATGCAGCCCTAACAGTGCCCACCAGTGCTGCCAATCAGTGCCCACCAGTGCTGTCAATCAGTGCCCATCTGTGCTGACATCAGTACTTCCTCATCAGTGTTACCTATCAGTGCCCATTATTGGAGCTTATCCGTGCTCATCAGTACCACCTATTAGTGCCCTTCACTGCCACCTATCAGAGCCTATCAGTGCTGCCTATAAGTTCAGCCTAATCAGTGCCTCCTCATCAGTGTCCATCAGTGCAGCCTCATCAGCGAAGGAGAAAAATGACCTGTTTTCAAAATGTTATAACTATAAAAATTCTTATTATTTTTTTTTTTTTAATTTGGTCTTTTTTCATTTGTTTAGCAAAAATAAAAAACCCAGTGGTGATAAAATACCACCAAAAGAAAGCTCTATTTGTGTGAACAAAATGTTAAACATTTTGTTTTGGTGCAGCTCCCCCAGTAGGCAAGTGGTTAAATGCAGAGTATCCTTAAAAAAGGTAGATCTAATGTTTGGAAGCAATGTATGCAAATTCCTAAAAGAGCCTCAGACCAATTAAATTAGAGTTTCTAAAAAAAAAAAAAACATATATATATATATATATATATATATATCTATATATATATAGATATATATATATATATATATATATATATATATATATATATATATATATATATATATATATATATTAATGGTGTTTGTGTAAAAAACACTACTATTTTGCCCCTGAGTACGTTCTCATTTTTTTTCATCTTTCAAACAATTGATTTATGTCTTTTTGAGTTCTCCCAAGTTTATGTAATACCTGAGTCTTATAAAAGGGGGATAGCTTTGAACCTCTAAAAAAGCGCTGGCTGTTTTATATTGTCTTGCAAAATGATCACTGACATTAAACATTTTTGGGACTCTCAGCAATAACAACCTGACAGGATCAGATTTAATCATGTACAACATTTAAATCTCGGATGGATGGGGGTGTATATTGCCACCATCCCATAAATCATGAAAAACTTTAAAGGTGTAAGAACACCTCCTCTGAGTTTGGGATTTTAGGGGAAAAATCAAAGACATGTAATTATAGAATTGATATTTATTCATAGAAGACGCAAACACAAAAAAGGGACATACATAATATCCACATCATAGACATAAAGATTACATTTACAGTTCAATAACATTGATTGAGGTAGTATAGTTGTTGTTCACCCATTTGAGCAAAAATCACCCTGGGAAAAAGTGCTGAATACTAGGACCAGAAGGGTCCGCAAGAAGAAGGAATGTCCAACGCGTTTCAACAATTTTAAGTTATGTTCTTCTTCAGGGACGAAATCCCCACTTCTGCAACACATTAAACAATCTGTAATTCATAATTCTTGGTTTATACATGGTTCGTAATAACAGAAAAAGAAAAATAAGGAAAAAAGAAAAGCAGAAGTTGCTTACACTGACCAAAATAGTTTTTTCCACATCTAGGTAAGATTATGCAGGGATGTCCAAGGGTCTCCCCCAAAAAAAGGCCAGAGAATTTCCCCTCAAATCTCTTGCGTTCATAGGACCGCAGGGAAAGATAAAAACAAATCCCCAAAGAAAGGCTGTTTCGGTGCCCTTTAAAAATAAAATAAATTACAGTGGGGAGCCCGCAAAGATAATAAATTAATCCGTGTCCGCCTCCATAATACTTACTTCCAGTGTATACTGGAACAGGACACTCCACAGATAGAGTCCTCAATACGAGGTAGCTGGAGGTCCTCCGCATGTATCCGCATACAAAGTGGAGTGAAAAAAGAAACCTCATCTGCTGATAGCAGTGGAGGAATGCTGCCGATCGCGGACCTCTGCGATCTCCCTAAAAGGCGCATGCGCGACGTCCAGCGTCATGACTCATGGCCTCAAGAGATGACGATCTCTCATCATCTCCTCCCTCCTGTCTCCGGTACCTACCACGCTTTCGCAGGGATGACACCACGCCTGACAGAGAGAACAGACAACGCAATCTCTGCGGAGATGCCACAATGATACAGGAGGGGGGAAGGGCTAATGGCCACCGACACATAAAGCACCCAGGACCAATAGGAGGAGATTCCTCCATGGATCCCGGTGTACACAGGCCTTGTAGGGCCTACTTGTGCGGAACAAGTGCAGGAAAAAAGGGGGGGGGGAGATAAATCCCAGATAAAACCAAGATCAAAACCCTGGACACCCATCACATACCCAAAAAGTGAAATATGAGATACAAACATCATCACTGATACAGTTATAGTTATATAGTAATGTAGATAAAAAAATCCCCATAATCTTAAACCCAATAGGTCTATTATTATTCAGTATATTGAAAATAAACCGAAATAAGATAAAATAAAATAAAATAAAAAAAGGGGGGGGACACCACCCAATTGTGGGGAAGGGGAGGGATAGAATAGAGGAGACAAATAGGATCAGATGTTGGGTGTATAACAATGTGCAGGTTTCAGTTTCAATAAATACATCCGATAATCAGATGGACATGTAAACATTGGGAAGAAAGCGCATATCAGTAGACATGCCTAAATAAATAAAGGACTGTCGTTAACTGAATATTTCCCTACAGGGTAGCCTTAATCACCACAGAGGAAAAAATAATAAGCTCCGCCAACAAGCTAAAACTCAAAGGAGAGTACAAATTGCCCACAAATAATAATTGGTTGTAAGCGAGATGAAATGTAAAAGACCCCTAGATGGACACCTAGAAGAACTAATCCATTTTTCCCAAGCTGTAGCCCTGCAAGAAGGACCTAGAACTCTCCATTTCATTAAGGCCTGGAAAGAATGTTGCATTGAGACATCTGATCCAGCGAATCTCGCCTTGGAGCAAAACTTTGTTCCAATTGCCCCCTCTTAATGGAATGTGAATGCGGTCCAACACCGTGAAGTTAACCTTGGGCATAACATATCCATGATTCCTGCCAACATGGGTAGGTATAAATTGCTGATCATCATACTGGCCATATGCTTCTGACACGTAGATGGAATTCTTGCTTGGTTTTCCCCACCTAGAAGGAACCGCACTCACATTCCATAAGATAAACCACCCCTTTAGTTTTACAATTGGTGAAATGCCTCAACTGAAAACTATTACCATTCGGGAGGGTGAATTTAGTTCTCTTTTGTATAACTGGGCAAAAAGAGCAAGCTCCACAGGGAAAAGTTCCCCATGTTCTACAGGGGTCCCTTCTGGATTCACCCCTATACTCACTGTGAACAAGCATCTCACCAATGGAGCCTGCCCTTTTGTAAACCACTGACGGTTTTTATGTAACCAGATTGGCGAGAGTAGGGTCCTCAGTGAGGATGAACTAATATTTATTCAAAATTCTTTGAATCTTTTGGTGTTCATTGGAGTATCGAATAATTACTCTCATTTTATCATCTTGTTTCAGAGTTTCTGATTTGAAAATCAAACTCTTCCTATCCATCTTTTTGACCCTATTGAAGGTTTTCCTCAAGCATGACTTGGTGTACCCGCTGGCCAGTAGCCTCTGTGTGAGGGTGTCTGCCTCTAATTGAAAATCGTCCCAACGTTGTGCAATTGCGCCTGGCCCTGAGGAACTGACTATATGGAATGGATCTCTTGAGAGGTTCAGGATGGAAGCTGCTGGCGTGCAAGATTTAATTCCCAGCAGTCTCCTTCCTGAACAAATTACTTGTTAGTTTTTTTGTTTGCGTTTTCTATGAATAAATAAATATCAATTTTATAGTTACATGTCTTTGATTTTGCCCCTAAAATACCAAACTCAGAGGAGTTGTTCTTACACTTTTAAAGTTAATCATGTACAACATTATCCAAATTAAAAAAAAAACAAGTTCTGGACGTTCAAAGTTGGACTTTAACCACTTAAGCCCCAGAAGATTTTACCCCGCGGTCGTGCGGCGCTGTACCTAAACTAATTTGACGTCCTTTTTTTCCCACAAATAGAGCTTTCTTTTGGTGGTATTTGATCACCTGTGAGATTTTTTGATCATGCGCTATAAACAAAAAAAGAGCGTAAATTTTGAAAAAATAACAATGTTTTTCACATTTTTTTATATGAAATTCCCCCCCCCCCCCCCCCCAAAAATGTAAAAATCTAAATTTTTTTAAATTTTTGGCCAATTTGTTTTCTGCTACCTATGTTTGGTAAAAACAATCACAAAAAGAGTATTTTGATTGATTTGCGCAAAAGTTATTGCGTTTACTAACTAAGGGAAAGATTTCTGTCATTTTTGGTGTTTTTTTTAACGAGTAACGGCGGCGTTCTGCGATTTTTTTTGCGGGACTGCGACATTGCGGCGGACAGATCGGACCCTTGACTGACATTTTTAACACTTTTGGGGGTACCAGTGACATTACTGCAGTAATCAGTGCTATAAATATGCACTGTTACTGTAAAAATGACACTGGCAGGGAAGGGGTTAACTTTATTGGAGAAGGAGGGGTTAAGTGTGTCCCTAGGGGTGTGCTTCTAACTGTGCAGTGATGTGGCTGTGTGAGTAACAGCACAGATCAACGGTCCTACATAGCAGGACCGTTAGATCAGTGCTTTTACACAGGGAAGAATGACAGGCGGCTTTGTTTACATTAGCCGCCTGCCTTTCTCCCTTCACAGCGGATGATCGCGAGTGACCGGCGGACATCGGGTCCGCCGGTCACACGCACGGAGGTGTCCGTGAACAAGTCGGGGTGGGAGCGCGCCTCCGGCGGCGCGTGCTCGCCCGCTATTGGCTCCCAGGCTAGTGACGTCACTTTGCCTGGCCGGGGCTGACCGCAGCAGTATATGTACTTGCGGCGGTCGGCAACCGGTTAAAGTGGAGTTCCACCCTAAAAATAAACTTTGCAGCATCAGTTAGCATAGCAAAAACCTGAAAAAGAATTGGATGGAATGGGAACGGCCCCGGCCGCTACTCTGATTGCCAATTGCAATCTACAGCACATGCGCAAGATTGCGATCGACATTCTGGGTAGCCAGGAACCCAGAAGAAGGACACAGCGGTGGACACCACGGCTTCAGATGCCCGAGCTCTGCAATCACTTTTAAAGGTAAGTACCGTATTTATCTTTATTCTATAACTGTAATGACCTGTAATGTGGGGTTAGTGTTAGGGTAATTGGGGATAGTTTAGGATTAGGGGTGTATTTTTAGGTAAAAAATGTGTATGTGGCTGGAACTCCGCTTTAAGTGTTGGTGTTTACTGTATACTCTTGGTGTGGCTCAGTTTCTCCAGTAGTTTTTTTAAATTAGACACCGATACCTAATCAGCTAGCTTATAGGAAACAATTTTTTGTTGTTTAATGAAATATACTTACCCTGGTCTGTTTGGTATTTCATTTCCTAAATATAACGAAGTAGAAGATTTGGCATTGGTCTCAAGTTGATGCTGTAAATGTCCTTGGTGGAAAGAGATAATTTAAAATAAGAAAGAGGATGGTTTATTACTACTTCACCTTTTGTTATCCTTGCTGGTAGTTCTGAACAATTCATTTTATATAAGACATTACAGTACTAAGTTGAATGTTCAACTCTACAATTCTGTAGATTCGGCTCTCTAGGGGTCTTACAACAATACATTACACCATACAGAAAACATTTTAAAGGTCATTGCACAAAGCAGTGACCTAGCCAGCTGTAGTCAGAGGGACACATTAGAAAGAGGCACAAGGCCATGGCAAAGAACAAATAGAACTTTGTGACTTCTTTGTCAGGTTCTTCCAGCCTTCCACCTGCTGAAATAATTGGGGTAAGGCAGAGGACCTGTTTGTGTCCTCGGTTAAGACAAGGTCACAGGTCAAGAGGCATGCTGTTGAAAGAAGGCTTTCTTCCTTCTTCAGCGGGGACAATACTTTCCTCTCGTCAGTTCCGAAACAGGGCAATAATGACTCCGAAGGCTTTTCAGTATCATGACATGTATGATTCATTATAAGATTTGTGCACGCTTGTCTGGATTGTTAATGACAGTGACATTTTTTTTTTGTTTCTACCACACCAGTGTTTTGTGGCCATCAGTCAGCCTGGCTGTCTCCAGTAAACTCACAAAGATCTTTAGTGATTGTTAAAAATAAATCTGAATGTAGATACCAGCTTTCTCAGGGAAAATTCAGCAACATGTGATTAACCATAGCTCCCAACTGTCCCTGATTTCGAGGAACTGTCCCGGATTTGGAACAATCTCCCTCTGTTATTGTTTTTTTTTTTGTGGATGTGGTTAACCATAGCTCCCAACTGTCCCTGATTTCAAGGGACTGTCCCGGATTTGGAACAATGTCCCTCTGTTATTGTTTTTCTTGTGGATGTGATTAACCATAGCTCCCAACTGTCCCTGATTTCGAGGAACTGTCCCGGATTTGGAACAATCTCCCTCTGTTATTGTTTTTTTTTTGTGGATGTGGTTAACCATAGCTCCCAACTGTCCCTGATTTCAAGGGACTGTCCCGGATTTGGAACAATGTCCCTCTGTTATTGTTTTTCTTGTGGATGTGATTAACCATAGCTCCCAACTGTCCCTGATTTCGAGGAACTGTCCCGGATTTGGAACAATCTCCCTCTGTTATTGTTTTTTTTTTGTGGATGTGGTTAACCATAGCTCCCAACTGTCCCTGATTTCAAGGGACTGTCCCGGATTTGGAACAATCTCCCTCTGTTATTGTTTTTTTTTTTGTGGATGTGGTTAACCATAGCTCCCAACTGTCCCTGATTTCAAGGGACTGTCCCGGATTTGGAACAATGTCCCTCTGTTATTGTTTTTCTTGTGGATGTGATTAACCATAACTTCCAACTGTCCCTGATTTCAAGGGACTGTCCCGGATTTGGAACAATGTCCCTCTGTTATTGTTTTTCTTGTGGATGTGATTAACCATAGCTGCCAACTGTCCCTGATTTCGAGGGACTGTTCCTGATTTGCAACAATCTCCCTCTGTTATTGTTTTTCTTGTGGATGTGATTAACCATAGCTGCCAACTGTCCCTGATTTCAAGGGACTGTCCCGGATTTGGAACAATGTCCCTCTGTTATTGTTTTTCTTGTGGATGTGATTAACCATAGCTGCCAACTGTCCCTGATTTCAAGGGACTGTCCCTGATTTGGAACAATGTCCCTCTGTTATTGTTTTTCTTGTGGATGTGATTAACCATAGCTCCCAACTGTCCCTCATTTCGAGGGACTGTCCCTGATTTGGAGCAGTGTCCCTCTGTCCCTCTTTCCTCCTCATTTGTCCCTCAGTTTGGTCTGATCTATATAGTTGTATATGAAATGCACTTTTTATCTTTCAAAAAGTGTTTCCCAGTGCTAAACCTTTCATCCAATTTCTAAATTGCTGAATTTGTACATTTCTAAAGCCAGTGTAAAGGAATAGTAGTGTAAAAAAAAAAAGCTCTTGTGGGTTTAACTATGCTGTTTTTTTGTATAATTCTCCTTTCAGGGGGGCGTGGCAGGAGGTGTGTCCTATGTCTACATACTTTTCCTAATAGGTGTCCCTCATTTCCATCTCAAAAAGTTGGAAGGTATGGATTAACAACTTCAGCCCCGGAAGGTTTTCCCCCCTTAATGACCAGGCCATTTTTTGCGATACGGCACTGCGTTACTGTAGCGACGTTGTACCCAAATAAAATGTATGTCCCTTTTTCCCCACAAATAGAGCTTTCTTTTGGTGGTATTTGATCACATCTGCGTTTTTTAATTTTTGCGCTGTAAACAAAAAATACAGACAGTTCTGAATAAAAACAGCAGTATGTATTACTTTATGCTATAAAACATATTCAATAAAAAAAAAAATGTAAAAAAATCTAATTTATTCATCAATTTAGGCCAATATGTATTCTGCTACATATTTTTGGTAAAAAAAATCCCAATAAGCGTATATTTATTGGTTTGCGCAAAAGTATTAACATTTAAAAACTATGAGATAGATTTATGGAATATTTTTTTTATTTTTTTACTAGTAATTTGTTAAATATTTTTTGTATTTTTATAGGTACTAATAATGTAATTAACCTTGAACCCATCGAAAGTACTTCTCAGGGTATACATAAAGCATATTATTGCTTGTAGGGAAGGGTTTAGACCAGCCAATCTCAACCAGAGCTCTGTGGAACCCTAGTGTTCCTTCAGAGGTTGTTAGGGGTTCCTTAAAGTGCTTCTAAACCTAGGACCGTATACCTGGTATCCCACAGCACACAGAACATGGAAATGCAATAGTTTTGGTAATTATAAGCTGCTAAGTACCTTTTCTCATCAGCAGTATATAGCAGTCTTGTGACTTCTATCAGTGTCAGGTTAAAGCTTGCAGGAGGAGTTTTCATTCCACTCTGACTGTCCTATGAGGCTGCAGGACCCCTGACCCTCTGTCTGGACAGTGCTGATTGGCCCTGTGCTGATCACATGCACCCTCCCAAGAAAAAAAAAAAAAACTCTCTAGCAATACACACCAAACTGAGCATGTGCAGCCTGCCCCCAAGGCTCTGTTCTATCAGGAGATGGATTAGGGACAGTGGATAGAGGATCAGAGAAGACAGGATCAAACAGCCTTTTAACAGAATGCAGAGATTTAACCCCTTTAGGTTCCGCAGTGAGTATAACAAGCGTGCTTTATGGCACATACAGACTGATTTTATTGTTGTGGGTTTAGTAACACTAGTACACACGTGAGATTATCGGACGAATGATCATCCATTTTTTTTTTTGCATGCTGGTCTCCGTATCAAAATTATGAAAGTACAAAAATTCTCCTACGACAGAATAAAAATTCGGAAGTGATGTCATGTCTTTGTATTGTATTTTCAAACAAAAACTGTGCTGATTAATCGAAAATCATACAATCTGGTATCATGCAAGAAAAATGTTCGCGTTTGTTCCTTCGGAAAATTTTGGACGAAAGCTGTGTACTAACAATCAGATTATCATACGATCGCTTCAAAAGTGGTATTTTTTTGTACAATATTCTGATCCTGTTTATGGGGCTTTAAGCTGTGGCTGATCAACCTTCCATCTTATGGTCTCATGACAGGCAAGTGCGACTCGCTCTCAATGGAGCCGGATCACACAGGTCTTGGATCGCCACGGTCCAGATTGCAGAAGGGTCCTGTGCATCTTTGGGTCCGGTTTCAGGGCCGGTGCTAGACTGTTTTACGCCCCAGGCAAGATCAGCTACTTGCGCCCCAACCCCCCCCCCCCCCCCCAAAAAAAAAAAAATAAATAAAAAGGGAAGGGGTTAAAAACTGCTCTATGTCATATCCAGTGACCCTGATCTGATGGTTCCTGCATGTAATGCTGTCATACCCAGTGATCCCAATGTTCCTCTATGTCACATCAGGGGTCCCTGATGTTCCTCCATGTCATACCCGGAGACCCTGATGTTTTTCCATGTCACACCTGGGGACCCAGTGATCCCAATTCCTCATGGCACACCTGGTGACCCCAAACCCCTGTTACACTTGTGACCCCTCTCCCCACGTCACACCTGGTGACTCAGATTCCCCATAGCATACCTGGTGACCACAATTCTCTTTCACACCAGGGATACTCCATGTCACACCCAGGGACCCTGATTCCCTGTTCTGGGGACACTTACTGGGCAGTATGAAGAGAGTGGCCCACACTCTGCCCTCCTTCACTGTGTTCCTGCTGATTCCTTCTCCCAGGACACTCCTCTCCTGGACCACAGTGCTCACCACAGCTCCAACCGGCTCCTGGTGGAGGGAGAAGCAGCAGTCAGAGAGCTCCACACCTCCTTCATCACCAACATCCTCAGAACATTCCGTTGCCTTGTCGCTTCTGCTCCAGTAAAGGTGCCGCCCTCCAGTGCCGAGCTCCCGCTCAGGTTCAGCTCTCCTCCACTCCCTGCTTAATACCAACCCAGGGAAATGAACGGCTGCCCACCAGCTCAGATTAGAGAGTCACTTCCCGCCCAGGGATTAGGCCGCTCAGCTCCAGACGAAGAGGATCATTATGCAGCTAGCACTCCGGTGGGCTCCTTTCCTGCCCCTTGGGGCTCCCCCAACAATGGTGGAAAGCCAGGGCCTGGTAGTTCTGCCACTGCCCCAGACACCTGGCATTTTCCTCTGTCCCTTCTTCCTCCCCCACTGCCGCCCCTCCCCTCAGCTCACAAGGATCATTCATGATGGAGCGTGAGTGCTGACTCGTGGCTGTGCCCCTAGGTGGCAATGCGATCTAGGCGGCTGCCTAGTTTGCCTAGTGGAAGCACCGACCCTGTCCGGTTTAGGGGCAAATTCAAGCAAAAGTTCTGACCTGAATTTCACCTGAACCGGTGAACAGATATGCCTTGGACCCCAGACGCGAATCTGCAGCCACACTTATGTAAACCCGGCCTAAAGTGTATCTAAACCCAAAAGGAACATTTTTAATATATTACAGTTTACCAATTCTTAGATATGGTGGTCTCATTCCTTTTTTCTTTTTCTTTGGCTTTTCTTTCTCTCTCTGGCCAGTAAGGCTCCATGTACATGGGACATTGTTAAAAGTCCCTTGAATGCTGGAATTTTTTTTTTTAGGACGTTTAAGGCTGCATTCACACTTGAGCATAGCGTTTTACCTCGTTTTTTACCGCGATTTTTACCACGATTTTCAGACGTTTTTTTCAGGCGTTTTTGGAGGCAGGCATTGAGATCTATCAAAAACGCTGGTAATCAGCCCAAAAAGAAGCTCATGTACTTTTTTCAGCTACAGGCGTTTTGCAAAACGCTCAGATGTGAACAGGAGCCATTTAAATGAATGGGGCTTTACTTGTTGGGCGTTTTGGAACGTTTTTTCTGAGCGTTTTCGGAGTTGAAAAACACTCAAAAAAGCCCAGGTGTGAATGGAGCCTAAAACGTCCGTTGTGTCGCATTTGCACCCGCGTTTAGCGGGCGTTTGCGTCTAAAACCGTTCCTAGAGGTCAAAAAAATCATTCCCCTTTAAAACGGAAAAACGCGAGCGCTAAACTCGGGTCATCGCGTTTGGTCGCGTTTTTGCGCTTGAAACGCCGGGAAACACACGTTTTAACGCAAATAATTGCTTCCCAAAAAACGTCTCTGAACTCAACTGCCTGTAAATGATTGTAAACGACCCTGTGTACATGGACAGATAAGATAACATAGAGGAGAGCTCAGGGGCTTCTGAAAAAAACGCCCAACTGCTCCTAAACGGCCATTTACAACGTCTCGTGTACATGGAGCCTAAGTCTGTTATCTTAAACATTTTTTCAGCCAAAAGTTCACAGTTCATGAATCCTGGGAATTTGCTCGGACCCATGGTAGCAGTGAACCAGCTTGGGAAATCTTTTTGTATCCAAATCCAGCTTTAAACTTCTCCACAACAGTATCTCGGACCTGCCTGGTGTGTTCCTTGTTCTTCATGATGCTCTCTGCGCTTTAAACTGACCTCTGAGACTATCACAGTGCAGGTGCATTTATACGGAGACTTGATTACACAGATGGATTCTATTTATCATCATTAGTAATTTAGGTCAACATTGGATCATTCAGAGATCCTCACTGAACTTCTGGAGAGAGTTTGCTGCACTGAAAGTAAAGGGGCTGAATAATTTTGCACGCCCAATTTTTCAGTTTTTTATTTGTTAAAAAAGTTTGAAATATCCAATAAATTTCGTTCCACTTCATGATTGTGTCCCACTTGTTGTTAATTCTTCACAAAAAATTACAGTTTTATATCTTTATGTTTGAAGCCTGAAATGTGGCAAAATGTCACAAAGTTCAAGGGGGCCGAATACTTTCGCAAGGCACTGAAATTACCTTCAGCAGTAGGCATAAATGTATATAAACAATAATATAATACAGTTTATATGTATAATAACCACGCACTGCAAAGGAATAAAATGATCTTGATAAAAGAAATGTCATTTATATATGGGAGCTTCAGATGCCCCCCTTAACATTTGCCTTCTAGGCTCCAGAAATACAGATGTACTCCTGTAGATATAATATTTTCTCTCTGTTTTTCAGATGGCCACACAGAATCCCCCTTCTTAACAACGAATGGTGGTCTTCATTCCATATTAGAAGACACAGTATCTCCAGCTTTTGGCGCAACTGTAATCATCATTGTGACTGTTGTGATTTCTGGCAGTGCCTATCTATGCTTTCTGAAGTATATATGCTCTGGATGTTGTAAAGCAACACAGGTAGTCCCAGTGAGAAGACTTGACCCTTCTCGATCTGAAGAGCAAGTATAGCCTATGTGTCATGGACCTGTGTTGACACTGGAAGAACCTTTTGACCAAGTCAGGTCAACATAGACTGGCTTACCCAATACCATGGTACAACATATGGTGTCATAACCAAAACCATGGAACGACTACTTGGGAATGTTTGGCGGATTCGTGACACGGTGCCCACAAGCCATAATCCATGCCTAAATGCATCTCATGTTTTGGCCCATCTCAGTTTTGTTTTAAAACTAAAAGGAGGAGCTTTATGTGTGTTAACCTAATTTTATCTAAAGCCATTTTTTATTTCTATTTTGGATAGAGTATAGAATGGTCAGAGAACCCTGCCATTTTTTTTTACATCATTGGCCCATTGGGGAGAATTACTTTTACCTCCTAAGGGGAAAATAGGAGGATGTTTCTGTATTTCTGCCAGGCATAAATTCACACATATGTGAAATTGACAAGATACCCTTTATTGGTACAACATAATTTTTTCTTTTTTTTTTAACCGCTTCCATACAGAGCAGTTAGACCCCCTTCCTGCCCAGACCAATTTTCAGCTTTCAGCACTCTCACACTTTGAATGACAATTGCTCAGTCATGCTACACTGTAACCAAACAAAATTTTTATCATTTTTTTCACACAAATAGAGCTTTCTTTTGGTGGTATTTGATCACAACGGGGTTTTTTTTTTTCGTGATATAAGCAAAAAAACACTTTTTTTTAGTTTCTATTATAAAATTTTGCAAAAAATTAATTTTTCTTCATACATTTGGGCCAAAATTTATACTGCTACATATCTCTGGTAAAATTAACCCAAATTAGTGTATATTATTTAGTCTGTGTGAAAGTTATTGAGTCTAGAAGCTATGGTACCAATTACTGAAAATTGATCACACCAGATGTACTGATGGCCTATCTCCTTTCTTGAGGCCCGGAAATGTCAGGACAGTACAAATACCCCCCAAATGACCCCTTTTTGTAAAGTAGACAGTCCAAGGTATTTAGTAAGAGGCATGGTGAGTTTTTTGAAGTTATAATTTTTTCCCACAATTCTTGGGAAAATGAAGAAAACATTTTTTTTTCTTTTTTTTCCAAAAACATTGTCAATTTATAAGCTATTTCTAACACATAGCATGTACACAGCAAAAATGACACCCCAAAATTCATTCTGCTACTCCTTCTGAGTATGGTGATACCACATGTGTGAGACTTTTACACAGCCTGGCCACAAAAAGAGACTCCACGTCCAAGTAGCACCATAAGGCGTTTTAGGAGCATAAATACACATAAAACTTTCTTACTACCTATCACACTTTTCAAGGCCCTGGAGCACCAATACAATGGAAATTCCACAAAATGACCCCATTTTGGAAAGCAAACACTCCAACGTATATTCTATGAGGCATTATGGGTCCTTTGAACAAGTCATTTTTTTCCACAAGTTTTTGGAAAATGTGGGGAAAAAATAAAAACTTTTTTTTTTTACACAAAGTTGTCAATTTATAGGATATTCCTAACACATAGCATGTACATAGCAAAAATTACACCCCAAAATACATTCTGCCACTCCTCCTGAGTATGGCAATACCACATGTGTGAGACTTTTTCACAGCCTAGCCATATAGAGGGGCCCAACATCCAAGGAGCACCATCATGCATCCTAGCCACTTGGCTAGGCCTATTTTTGACATTTGGTGTTTACAAGCTAAAATCAGTTGTTTTTGCTAGAAAACTACTTAGAACCCCAAAACATTATATATTTTTTGTAGCAGAGACCCTAGAGAATAAAATGGAGATTATTGAAATATTTTTTATCACACCGTATTTGCGCAGCGGTCTTCCAAACGCAATTTTTTGGGAAAAAATTCACTTTTTTGAATAAAAAAATAAGAAACCAGTAAAGTTAGCCCAATTGTTTTCCATAATGTGAAAGATAATGTTACGCCGAGTAAATAGATACCCAACATGTCATGCTTTAAAATTGTGCACGCTCACAGAATGGTGGCAAACTTTGATACTTAAAAATCCCCATAGGCGACACTTTAAAAATTTCTACAGGTTGCTATCTTAGAGTTACAGAGGAGGTCTAGGGCTCAAATTATTGCTCTTGCTCTAACGATCGCGACGATACCTCACATGTGTAGTTTGAACACTGTACATATGTGGGTGGGGTTTCCGTATGCGTTCGCTTCTGCGCGCGAGCTCACAGGGACAGGGCACTTTAATTTTTATTTTTTTTTTACTATTTATTTTATTTATTATTTTTTATTTTTACACTGTTTTTAAAAGAAAAAAAAATTGATCATTTTTATTTCTATTACAAGAAATGTAAACATTACTTGTAATAGAAAAAGGCACGACAGGACCTCTTTTTTGTGAGATCTGGGGTCAAAAAGTCCTCAGATCTCACAAGTACACTAAAAGATAGAAAAAATAAAAAAAAAATAAAAAAAAAATTAAATAAAATGAAAAAAAAAGGGACCTTTAAACTGGTTGCTAGGCAACGACATTTGCCGTAGCTCCGGTCCTCCAAGACCATAGAGTCGAGTGAGGGCAAGCTTGCCCTCACTCGACATCCTGTCTGTGAGGATCCGGGACCGGATCGTTTTCCCCGCTGCCGGCGGGTCCGGTAAGGGGGCAAAAGGACCAGAATGCGGCGGGAGGGGGGGGGCACCTCTTCCGCCACCCCGGAAGGGTGATCCTGCGGCGAATCCGCCACTGGGACCACCCTTATCGGAAAGCCAACCGTCCACCGTTTAAAAAAATACCAGGGTTATGGCAGCTATCTGCTGCCATAACACCGGTATTTAGGTTTAAACGGAGGACGTATATAAACCTTTTTGGACTTAGACATGGTGGCTGTATGAAGGGTGACAGGTACTCAGGTACTTTGCTGGGCAGGTGACAGGTACTCTGGTACTGATGAGCAAGTGGCAGGTACTCGGGTACTCCGATAGGCAGGTGACAGGTACTCGGGTACTCTTATGGGCAGGTGACAGGCAGGTGATAGGTACTGATGAGATGAGTAGTACTGATACTGATAGGTGATACTGATACTGTACTGATGGGTACGGATGATCAGTACTGATACTGATAGGTGATAGGTACTGATGGGTACTGATGAGTATTGATGAGTAGTGATGGGTACTGATGAGCAGGTCACAAGTACTCGGGTACTTCAGGTGTCAGGTACTCTGATGAGCAGGTGGAAGGTACTCGGGTACTCTGATGGGTAGGTGACAGGTACTCGGGTACTCCGATGACGGGTACTCGGGTACTCTGGTGACGGGTACTCAAAGTACCAGAGTACCCGTCATCAGAGTACCCGAGTACCTGTCATCAGAGTACCCGAGTACCTGTCATCAGAGTACCCGAGTACCTGTCATCAGCCCATCAGAGTACTTGTCATCAGCCCATCAGAGTACCCGAGTACCTGTCATCAAAGTACCTGATGGGCTGGTGACAGGTACTCGGGTACTTTGATGGGCTAGTGACAGGTGCTTTTTATTGGGGGGGGCAATCAGTGTGGTTGGGGTGCACTGTACTTGGTAACTAGCTGTTACCACAATCTCCTCCTCACACAGGATCAGTGTGTGAGGAGGAGAACACGGTGACAGCTAGTTACCGTGTTCTCTGATGACATTTGTGACCGGCTGTGATTGGACACAGCCGGTCATGTGGTAAAGAGCCAATTTCATTGGCTCTTTACCTAGATCGGGGATGGGCTCTGTCCGAGGGACGAGCCTCGTCCCCGATCGCCGCGCTGCGCGCCCCGGGGGGCACGCATTAAGGAAGGAACGAGCGGCTCGCGCTGGAGCCGCTCATGTGATCGGCTGTGATTGACACAGCCGATCACGTGGTAAACAGCCAATTTCATTGGCTGTTTACCTTGATTTGGGTTGGGCTCAGTCCGAGGGACGAGCCTCACCCCCGATCGCCGCGCTGCGGGCCCCCGGGGGCGCGCAGTAGTGGGGAGATCCGGGCGCCGTCATATGACGTCCGCCCGGATCGAGAAAGGATTCCTGCCGACGTCATTTGACATGACGCGGCATGGAAGGGGTTAAATAGACACATTAATTGTCACAATATACATTATTTCTAAAAAGAGGGGAATTATTTCCCTTTATATGTATCTAACTAGAATAGTCAGGTACATGCAGTGAAGGTTATACAGGATCAGTGGGTTAACAGGATCGACATGTTTCGCCCTCCCAAGGGGCTTCTTCAGGATCCAGGTACAGAATTAACACCACTACAAATATAAAAATGAAATTACCAAACAAATATCATATTACAAAAACACTCCGATACACATATATGTACATATATGTTAACAATAATTGTTCAATGTATATATACCTCATATGAAAGAAAAAGAAGGGGAAAGGAAATAAAGAGAGAAAAAATATATATATATAAAAATATACATTGAACAATTATTGGACAATTCTCAATAAGAGAAGAAGATACCATGCTAGTATGCTCACATCCCACTAATATGTATAACAGAATGTGTGTTATAGCATAGGGACTGTAAAAGGCCATACATGTAGTGAGCAAAACCAACAAAACAGAAATATATTGCATACATTTCCCGATTTTTTATACAAAAGTTAAAAAGGACATAGTTGTAACCACATCCATGTGTTGTACCCAGGTAAAGTTCACATCTTGAATACAGAGAATTCTCCTGTTTTTACAAAACTGGTCCACATAAGAAGCTCAGCGTATTTCGAAAACACTCATTCTTTTACAGGAGCGCATGTGAACACATACACTATATTACCAAAAGTATTGGGAAGCCTGCCTTTACACACACATGACACACACAATGGCATCCCAGTCTTAGTCCGTAGGGTTCAATATTGAGTTGGCCCAACCTTTATAGCTATAACAGCTTCAACTCTTCTGGGAAGGCTGTCCACAAGGTTTAGGAGTGTGTCTATGGGAATGTTTCACCATTCTTCCAGAAGCGCATTTGTGAGGTAAAGCACTGACATTGGGTGAGAAGGCCTGGCTCTCAGTCTCCACTCTGATTCATCCCAAAGGGGTTCTATCAGGTTGAGGTCAGGACTCTGTGAAGGCCAGTCAAGTTCCTCCACCCCAAACTTGCTGATCCATGTCTTTAGGGTCTTACTTTGTGCACTGATCCAAATTATTTGGTGGAGGAGGGATTATGGTGTGGGGTTGTTTATTAGGGGTTGGGCTTAGCCCCTTAGTTCCAGTGAAGGGAACTCTTAAGGCATCCATATACCAAGACATTTTGGACAATTTCATGCTCCCAACTTTGTGGGGATGAACCCTTCCTGTTCCAACATGATTGCGCACCAGTGAACAAACATGGACAAAGACATGGATGAGCGAGTTTGGGGTGGAGGAACCTGACTGTCCTGACCTCAACCCGATAGAACACCTTTGGGATGAATTAGAGTGGAGACTGCGAGCCAGGCCTTCTCATCCAACATCAAAGCCTGACCTCACACAAATGCGCTTCTGAAAGGATGGTCAAACATTCCCATAGACACACTCCTAAACCTTGTGGACAGCTTCCCAGAAGAGTTGAAGCGGTTATAGCTGCAAAGGGTGAACCTAATATTGAACCCTACGGACTAAGACTGGGATGCCATTAACGTTCATGTGCGTATAAAGGCAGGCGTCCCAATACTTTTGGTAATATAGTGTATGTCTAGAACAGGGTCACTATATAAAAAGAGTGTCAAAAGACCTTAGGGTTGATTTTACTAAAACTGGAAAGAGCAGAATCTGTTGCAGATGTGCTTGGTAGCCAATCAGCTTCTAACTTCAGCGTATCCAATTAAGCTTTGACAAAAAAAAAAAAAAAATGGAAGCTAATTGGTTTCTTTGCAGAGCTGCACCAGATTTTGCTTTTTCCAGATTTAGGAAATCAACCCCCTTGTCTTGTACAATAGAGTTCTAGTGAGTCAGCAACATGATAGAAGAGCAGGGAGCATGTAGTGGATCATAGGCATACGCATGTGACACCCACAGTTACCAACACAACTATCACTCCATATCAGTAGAATATGCGTATGCAAAAAGTAGTTATAGCTGGTATGAGCAGCCTCCATGATGGAAAATTGACACAAAAACATTTAAAAACCACTGCTGTAATTCTCACACATGACCAGTGTGCTCCACCATTTTCAGATGATCATGTATCTGTAGATGCCAGCTGAGATAGCTACTTTTTGAATACGCATATTCTATTAAATTTGGAATTTTATGTGATATATTTCTGTTGGTTTTGCTCATTACATGTATGACCTTTTACAGCCCCAGTGACAACTGAGACCGGGTTCACACTGGTACAACCAGACTGTTGTACGACTGTCGATCCTACTTTGCCCTGGAACATTGGTCCTACTTCCGTTGGTGTCCGCACGGTGGGGCAAGGGGGGGCACGTGCCCCCCTCCGGAATCTCAACTTCCTCTTTAATGTGGTTGTTAAGCCATTTAATACCATCCTGTCTGGTTTGTTTAATAATCCTGTGTGCCCATACCCCTGCCCATGCCCCTGTGTCTGTGTTTTAAAAAAATAAACTGTTCTTTACCAGTTTTCAGAGCGCCTCTCACGTGACCCGCCGGCTCTCTCCTCTCCCCGTCTGACAGCTACCTGCAGTGGGTGGGGCCGAAGATTCCCCGCTGACACCATTCCGGAGGGGAGGAGGAGAGGCCCAAAGGAGGAGAAAGGCGTTGGGTCACGTGAGCGGTGATCAGCGCTCTGAAAACTGGTAAAGAACGGCTTATTTTTATCACAGACACAGGGGGACACAGGATTATTAAACTGTAGACTGTAGACAGGATATGAAACTTTAAATGAAACTACAGACCAAGGAGGGGAGGATGCGGGCACTGACACAGGAGCAGATAGGCAGGGAGGGAGGGGGGAGAGAGGACAGAGGAGGACAGGAGGGCTGTGGATGACGGAGGCATGTAGGCTGACCACGGTGTCAGGGCTCAGCAGCCATGATATACCGTGGTCAGTTTACAGAGGGGAGGACATAGCCAGGCAGGATCAGCCAGGTATTTTAGGTGATAGAAGGGGCCAAATTACACATCACAAACACTGTGCTGTATAACATGCTTTAACCACTTACCGACCTGCCCGCCGTCAATTTACGTCGGTACTTTGAGGCTAAATACCAGGGTTAGGGCAGCAGAAATCTGCCATAACCAGGGTATTTTTTTAATCGGCGGACGGTCCTCTTTAAGATAAGGGTGGTCCCAGTGACGGATTTGCCACGGGATAACCCTTACGGTGCGGCGGAAGAGGTGCCCCCCTCCCGCTGCGTCCCGGTCGTTTTCCCCCTTACCAGACCCGCCGGCAGAGGGGAAAATTATCTGGTCCCGGATCCTCTTAGACAGGAAGTCAAGTGAGGGCAAGATGGCCCTCACTAAACTCTATGGTCTTGGAGGACCGGAGCGACGTCAAACATCGTTGCCTAGCAACCGGTTAAAAGAGCCAATTTTTTTTAACCATTTTTTTTTTCTTTTTTAGTGTAGTTGTGAGGTGTGAGCTCTTTTTTGACCCCAGATCTCACAATAAAGATGATCTATCATGCTTATTTCTATTACAAGGGATGTTTACATTCCTTGTAATAGAAATAAAAATGATCAAAACTTTTTTTTTTTTTTTTAAACTGTGTAAAAATGAAAAATAATAAAATAAATAGGAAAAAAAAAAATGAAAGTGCCCTGTCCCCGTTAGCTTGTGCACAGAAGCGAAGGCATACGCAAGTCCCACCCACATATGTAAATGGTGTTCAAACCACACATGTGAGGTATTGCTGTGAACGTTAAGGCGAGAGCAATATTTTGAGCCCTAGACCTCCTCTGTAACTCTAATCTGGTAACCTGTAGAAGTTTTTAAAATGTCGCCTATGGGGATTTTTAAGTACCAATGTTTGTCGCCATTCCACGAGCGTGTGCAATTTTGAAGCATTACATGTTGGGTATCTATTTACTCGGCGTAACATTATCTTTCAAATTATAGAAAAAAAATTGGGCTAACTTTACTGTTTTCTTATTTTTTAATTATATTCTATACTGGGAAAGGTATCCCAAAGAGTGAAACCCACAGCTGGAACCTGAGGTGTGCAGGTAGGTGCTGGGGTAAAAGGACATGAGAAAGAAGGAAAGTATAAAGGAGAAAGGGAAGGGGAAAAAAAGAAAAATGAAAAGAAAAGGGAAAAAGGGGGAAAGGTAGAAAGGAAGGGGGGGAAAAGGGAAAAGAAAAAGGGGAAAGGAAGATAAAAATAAAGAGAGCAGAAAAAGGGGGAGGGGGGAAGGGAAACAAAAAATGGGGGGGGGGGGGGGGAGGGAAGGGAAAAAAAGAGAAAAGGGTGGGGAACTAGGGAAAAAGAAGAAGGAAAGAGGAAGGGAAAAGCAAATGGAAATGCGAAAAAATGGGAGGGCTGGTGGGACTTTAAAGGTACCAGGTAGTTCAAAATAATAAGTACATAGTTTAAAAACTAGAAATATTTATTGACATAACATCTTTAAAATTCAAGACAAAAAATACAACATAGATACAAATAATTTGACATATACAAGAAGAGCAATGTGTTGAACATAAGGCAATAATGATAATGAAGATAAATAGGTCCAATGATGAGCATTAAACCAATCCCGTGGGATTAATGGGATTGGTTTAATGCTCATCATTGGACCTATTTATCTTCATTATCATTATTGCCTTATGTTCAACACATTGCTCTTCTTGTATATGTCAAATTATTTGTATCTATGTTGTATTTTTTGTCTTGAATTTTAAAGATGTTATGTCAATAAATATTTCTAGTTTTTAAACTATGTACTTATTATTTTGAACTACCTGGTACCTTTAAAGTCCCACCAGCCCTCCCATTTTTTCGCATTTCCATTTGCTTTTCCCTTCCTCTTTCCTTCTTCTTTTTCCCTAGTTCCCCACCCTTTTCTCTTTTTTTCCCTTCCCTCCCTTTTTTTTGTTTCCCTTCCCCCCTCCCCCTTTTTCTGCTCTCTTTATTTTTATCTTCCTTTCCCCTTTTTCTTTTCCCTTTTCCCCCCCTTCCTTTCTACCTTTCCCCCTTTTTCCCTTTTCTTTTCATTTTTCTTTTTTTCCCCTTCCCTTTCTCCTTTATACTTTCCTTCTTTCTCATGTCCTTTTACCCCAGCACCTACCTGCACACCTCAGGTTCCAGCTGTGGGTTTCACTCTTTGGGATACCTTTCCCAGTATAGAATATATACAGATTAGGGATGTGGTACCTTTTGTTTATAAACTCTATAAAACAAACACACTTTTTCAATTATTTTTTAATTAAAAAAAGTGAATTTTTCCCCAAAAAATTGCATTTGTAAGACCTCTGCTCAAATACGGTGTGATAAAAAATATTGCAACGATCTCCATTTGATTCTCTAGGGTCTCTGCTAAAAATATATATATAATGTTTGAGGGTTCTAAGTAATTTTCTAGCAAAAAAAAAAAATCTTGTAAACGACAAGTGTCAGATATAGGCCCAGTCCTTAAGCGGTTAAGGGAACAGTGTCAATATTTTTTTTTAGGTTAACAAACGCTTTAAAAATAAATTCTGCCATTTCCCCTTTAAAAATAAATACTCGTGAGTTGCGGCTCACGTGGTGACTGACGTCGCCTTCATGACATTGTCGAAAAGGGGCGGACCTTAAAATGATCTTCCCCCCTGAAAAAAGTTCTGTGGAGGCCCATGCCTACTTCCATCCAACTTGAATGAACAGGATATGATTTTGCTCCAACTTTGAGATAGTCGGACTTGTCCTTTGACCAATCAAAACAATCCCAGTTTGACATAATTTCCTTGTCCTGCTGCTGTAATCTCCAGGTCGGATGTCACAAGAGGATCCGACTTCAATGACATTAAATGGGCTGAAAACAGACCAAAGTCGGAGCAAAGTAGCGCAGGAACCTTTTCTTTTTCTGCAGACCGACATAGGCAACAAAACCAAAACACAGTTTTTTTTTCCCCTTTTCCATCCAAAAACAAGTTCTGACTTTGGATACACCTGAAAGTACAAAATGAAAATAAAAGCACGAAAGCTTATAATTAAAAAAAAAACTAAATCTCAAACTTTGTTGCTGTAATAAAAGTGTGGTGCTTTGCTCTTTGCGCAGTGCTTTATTTTGCTTGAAAAAAAAAACTGTTTAAACCAGAAGATGAAAGTCAGACTACAAAGATAAAGAGATAAACCGAAGAAAGAATTCACAGGACAACGTCTCTCAAGATTGTACAAAATGGATTGTTGCACTGAACTTTGTCTATCAGTATTTTTATAAGACTTGAAATGTTTGATAAGGCTTTTGTATTTCCCTTATCCAACAGAAAAAAAAAATTGCTTCTGAATTTGTGCATCATTTTTATTTACTGTATTCTTTATTATATTTTCTTGTTTTTGTTTTTTTCTCACTCCTAATCTGCAGGGCTTCAATAAAATCCTACAATAATAAAAGGAGATTTTTGAACTGTACAAAAAAAGTATTCTTATGTTTTTTATTTATTTTTACTGTTTTTAAAATGAAAAGGTATACTTCCAAACTAATGGCCGGAATACACGATAAGAATATCGGACGAAAATTTCCGTTCAGCGAGCGATCGGCCGATATTCTACTGGTTAATGTCCAGCCATCAATGAGCGATATCGATATTGTGAACGAAAAATACCGTTTGAAAAACCCGAAAAATTCTGTCGTCTCGTTTGCGAAAGAACGATATTCTATACGTTGGTGTTGAGGTCATTCAATTTAACCTCATCACGCATGTCCGAAAATATTTCCCCGGAAATGTTTGTTGACCCGGAAGCATTGTACCATGTCAAGAAGTTTCGTAAACACGAATGAAAAAAGCTAAAGAAGTCCTCTCAGCCAAGATATAGCATGAAATGTCAAATAGACATATGCCATGCATGTTTTTAGCAAATCTATTGATAATGTATTCCCTATTTAAATTGTTAAATGGACTTTTTAAAATAAAGCATTAATCAACATTGTCCGATATATATTAAATGCATGATAAATTCCCAAAGAAAATCTAAAGAAGACACCGTAAATGCGAACGCACGTGTGTGATATAGAGATATATATGTACGTTGGTCCCACGCTCGTTCGTGCTCGGCAGTCGTTGGTGCTAGGAGGAAGTGCGTGTCTCTAAAAAGGTCACACGCACATTACATCACTTCCGCTTTAACGTGCAACGTGCGTATTACGTATCTAATCGATTGGTCTGTAACGTTTTTTTTTTGGATCGTTGATGTTGGCAACGTTTTCGACCGATGAACACTGTTTTCGATAGTCGGCGGGCACCGGTCGGGCGATATTCGGGCCGTGTATGTTGGCAACGTTTTCGACCGACAAATACTTTTTCAAAAGTCGGTGGTCGAATGATCGGGCGATATTCTAATCGTGTATTCCGGCCATTACTCTATGCTATCAGATTTGATTTAAAAAAAAAAAAAGAAGTGGACCTAAACTAAATAAAACATTTAATTTGCTTGGGTATAGGGAACACACAGAAATACTAACTGCACCCAAGTAGTGCATTAAAATGTGTAACTCCTAGAAAGTAGCAGTACTTTTAATATACCTTGGGCTTCATTAGACATGTGCAGTTCGCTTCGTCCCAAATAAATATTTGGACACATTTTTTGGTATTTGGATATATCCGAATAGCCGAATTGCAGTATAAACTAAATTTACTGAATACTCCGAATTAACGAATCAAAATTCGTCCGAATTTCGAAAATTCCAATTTAAATTAGAATCAAATTTTACATCAAATTCCAGGCGAATTCGAAGTGTAAACATATTTCGGAAATCAAAGACTGTGTTATTTAAAAAAATAAATAATGCTGTTTTTGTAAAGCCAAAGAAGATTGAAAGAGTCATTGTAATAATTTGTTGAAGATTTTTCTTTTGTGTGTGTGTGTGTACTTTGCCACATTGAAATTGAAAAAAAAAAAATCGAAAGTTTTCGATTCGATTGATTCAAAATTTATCGATTCAAACGTTTCGAAAATGGTAAATTCTAAGAAAATTGAATTCTGAATACGAATCCCAAATGCGGATTGAATGAATCAACTGAATTTAACTAAACTAAAACCTAGATTCACTAATTTAATTGAAATTAAATGAAACAAAACAATTTTTTTCGTCATGCACATGTCTAGGCTTCATAGCTAATTGCAGTTTGAGTTCATCTAAAGCACTGCTGCATCTGACTGCGGGTCTAATGAGCTCTGGAGTAAGATTTGGTGGTGTCACTATTGTGCTGATCATTGTTCTTCTTACTGGAGGGAAAGCTGTACCTGAGGATCTGCTTCCGATTCATTCATTTGGTGCCTCTGGGCTTCTTCCATCGCTCCTGTAGGGATGAGCCAAATGTTCACATGCCAAACATTTAGGGCATTTAGGCATTTCCTCAATGTTTGCTAAAGACGCAGCGGGTGCCTGCACAAACAAACACAATATGATGGGTGAAATGTAAGTATTCACCTGGTTTAAGGAATTATTGTGGTCATTCCACATCAGAATGATTTGGGACTGATTTATTTCATGCTTAATTCAAGGGAGCCCCATTCAGCCATATGTACAGCAGATTATTTTAATATTCAGAACATTTTACAGAAACTATATAGGAACAGTAATATTTTGTACAAATCAATAATTACTTATGACTATCCCTACCATGAAAAGTAAAACAACGTGAAAATCCACTTGCAATAGGAGGTTGTACTAGAAGGTGACAGAGACAATGCCATGGCATTCTCCTAATGTGCTGCTGCTTGCAGAGCTTGGAATTCAGATCTCAGAGGTATACAAGAGACCATGGGAGAAGGAAAACACCATTAGGTGATATGGTTTCCATACCTTCTAATCACAATTCAAATATTCCTTCCTTCTTTTTTCCTTCCATTCTTTTTCCCTTTCCCTCCTTCATTTCACTTTCTCTCTTCCTTTTATTCTTTCTTACCGCCCTGATTTTCTTTCCTTCCTTTCCCACTCACTTCCTTATTTTTATCTTTTCTCTCTCCATTTCTTCTTTTCTTCTTTCCTATTCTTCATTCCTACCTTCTTTTCATTCCTTCTCTTCATTTCTTTTTCTCTCCCGTCATATTTTACTTGCTTTCTCCTTCTCTTTCTTTTTTTTCCTTACTTTCACACTCCAGCCTTTCCTTTCATCTTTTTCTTATTTCCTCCCTCATTTTACTTCTTTCTCCAGTCTTTCTTTTTCTTTCCTTATTTTCATTCTTTTCTTACTCCCCTTTTCTTCCTACCTTCTTCCCTTTTTTCCAATCCTTCTGTTACTTTCTTTTTTTTTCCTTTTTCTTCCCTTCTCATGCCCTTCCTTTTTTTTTTCTTCCTTTCTCCCTCCTTTTATTCCTTTCTCATTCTGTTCCATGCCTTCCTTCCTTCATTTATTCCTTCCTTCCTCTTTCCCTTCCATCCGTTCCTTTCCCCCTTTCTTCGTTCCTTCCTCAAATATTTCTCTTCTCCTATACCTATCTTCCTTCCTTCCTTCCTTCCTTCCTTCCTTCCTTCCTTCCTTCCTTCCTTCCTTCCTTCCTTCCTTCCTTCCTTTCTCCCTTCCTTTCTCCCTTCCTTCCTTCCTTCCTTCCTTTCTCCCTTCCCTTTATCCTTTTATTCTTTTCTTTCCTTTCCCCGATTCTTCTTTCATTCCTTATATCTTTCTCTTCTCTTATGCCTATCCTTTTTCTTCCTTTCTTCCTTCCTTTCCCCCTTTCTTCTTTCCTTCCTCATATCCTTCTCTTCTCCTATGCCTATCCAATTTCCTTCCTTCCTTCCTTCCTTCCTCATATCCTTCTCTTCTCCTACACCTATCTCTTTTCCTCCTTCCTTTATTCCTTCCTTCCTTCTCCCCTCCCTTTCTTCCTTCCTTTTTTTCTCCCTTCCTTCTATCCTTTTCTTCTTTTCTTTCCTTTCCCCCTCCCTTCTTCCCTTCCTTATATCCTTCTCTTCTCTTATGCCTATCCCTTTTTCTTCCTTCCTTTCCCCCTTTCTTCTTTCCTTCCTCATATCCTTCTTTTCTTTACACCTATCCCTCTTCCTTCCTTCCTTCCTTCCTTCCTTCCTTCCTTCCTTCCTTTCTTCCTTTCTTCCTCCCTTCCTTCTATCCTTTCTTTTTTCCTTTCCTTTCCCCCTTTCTTCTTTCCTTCCTCATATCCTTCTCTTCTCCTACGTCTATCCCTTTTTCCTCCCTCCATCCCTCCCTCTATCTAAGCTGATCATTCTTGTCTCTCTTCCATTTCCATGTAATATTTCTTATCAGTTTCGCTCTACTCCCCATTCTTCAAAACATTCAGTCTTCCATATGGGGAAGTGACTGGCTTGTTATTCTGTTGTTGGAGAGAAATACGAGAAGCGTTAATTAGGTAATAAGAAAATCATCCTTGTTTATATCGTCGCTTAATCTTGACAGATGAAAACGTGAAAGCAAATTGTTCTAATTGCTGAGAAAATATATAGAGTGACAGGGATCATGCCAAATATTATTCTTACAGCTGAGCCTTGCTGGCTGCATTTTATGTATATGAGAACTGATCTGACTAGGGGGAGGGACAGGGTGAGGACGGAACATTGGGGCTGCCTGGGACCGGAATGGCTCATCATCATCAAGCCTGGGCATAGACACATAGTCTGCGGTGCTTCAAGGGTGCGCCAATGTCATAGTCAAACTAGGCATAAATATTTTGACTTATTTTTATTCAGCCTGCAGGCTAAACTAATAAAATCTAAGAGCGTGGATGGATAAATTTCCCCTGCATGCATTTGCATTCTGACAGCGGACTTCAGCTCAACTCCACTTATTTGTGATTGTAAGCGATCACCTTGTACAACAACCCATTCAGTTTAAAATAGAAATGAAAGGCAAAACATTTGTGTATAAATATATAGAAAACAATATAAATACCCCCCCCCCCTTTTTTTTAAGTGATCACATACCCTCTGTTCTAAGCTGCATAAGAGCTGGGGGAGGAGAAGCAACAGCACACTGAGCTTCCAAGTGAATGTCAGGACACATCTGATCATTGGAGGAGAGCAGGTTGAGTTCCTAGCAGAGCTAGAGAACTGACCACGGTGTGCTCTCCTGCTTAGTGTGGTCAGTTTTTAATAGGAAACAGAGGGACTGGCAGGATCACCAAAGCATTTCACACAAAGGAAACAAAACAAAGAGAATAGGAGACTTCCACATACAAGTTCATGGTACAGCAGACACATATCAGGAATATGAAGTGTTGGGGTAACAAATGCTTTAACGCTATAAGGGCTCATTCAGACTTGAGGTTGGGGGGGTGTCAAAACAGTGTAGTTGATCTGTGTTTTTAGCTCCCCCAGTAGCCCTCACTTAAGCTTCAAAGGCAACAGACCCCCCCCCCCCCCCCCCAAAAAAAAAAAAAGATTTGCTCCTTTTGCATTCTTGATTCCACCGCAGGACGCGCAATGGGACACACCACAAACTCCCCGCAATCACGTGCAAGTTGTGGTGTGTTGGTGTGCCATTTATGGGGTAAACAGGTGTACAGGGGGTGTCATATTGCCTCCTCACCATCTGTCAAACACCTGTTCAGCGACCTGATCTTGGATCACTTTTCAGGGGCACAACAGTTCAGACGTAGATCTAAATTTAGCCTAAAAGGGCAAATTTCTGGA